>NC_059432.1:106903936-106953936 GCF_021028975.2 Sphaerodactylus townsendi
TAAATCTCTTTTTATTTTTTTAAAATGTTTGTTTCCCACTTCTTCTGGAGAACACAGCTGCTTTGGTTGGTGGACTGTGTGGCGTTATACCTTATAGAGGTCACTCTCCTCATAAAACCCCAGCCTCCCGGCCTAGGAGCAGCAGAGTCTTAGTGGTTAAGAGCAGGTGCTCTAATCTGGAGAACCGGGTTTGATTCCCCGCTCTGCCACTTGAGCTGTGGAGGCTTATCTGGGGAATTCAGATTAGCCTGTGCACTCCAACACACGCCAGGTGGGTGACGTTGGGCTAAACACAGCTTTTCGGGGCTCTCTCAGCCCCACCCACCTCACAGGGTGTCAGAGGCATACCGGGGGTAAGCAGCGCCCGGAGACAAATTGTCTCCAGGACGCCTCCCAGGCTCTGCCCCTCACTCCCAGCTTCACCCGCTGATGCCCCCAGCCTCCACCCCCCCACTGCCCTCGACCCCGCCCATGTCACCATGGACATGAGCAAGGTCTAGGGTGCCCACCTCCAGGGAGTCCAGGGTGGGGTTGAGGTGGGTTGGAGGCAGCAGGAAGTCATGCTGCCTCGTCGTTTTTGCATGCCTCGACTGACACGGACAGGGTCGAGGCATGCAAAAACGATGAGGCGGCAGGACTTCCTGGTCACGTGGGGGGCCGATTTTGTGCCCCCCTGTGACCAGAAGAGTGGCGCCTGGGGACAAGAGGTACCCCTTGTCCTTAGGTAGATACGCCACTGCAGTGTGTTTGTTGTTGGGGGGGGGAAGGGAAAGTAGATTGTCAGCCCCTTTGAGTCTCCTTACAGGAGAGAAAGCGGGGTATAACTCTTCTTCTTCACCCTCAAATGGCCAAGTATTTCTACACCCAGAGTTGGAAACCCTACTCATTCCCCAGTGCTATTACCGAAGCTACTTTTTCATGTTAAAGAAAATGTAAGGAACTCCAGTCCTGGAGCTGCTACACATAGGAAAAGTCCTGCTGGATCTAACCAGCGAGGGTCCATCCAGCCCAGCGTCCTGACTCACACAGTGGCCAACCAGTTCCCCTGGAGACCAAACCACAGGGCTTCAGAGCCTGAGGCCTTCGTAAGAACATAAGAAAAGCTCAGTTTGATCTGACCAGTGAGGGTCCATCTAGTCAAGCATCCTGTCTCTCAGTGCCAAGCTGAACAGCCAACCACAGGGCATAGAGGCTGAGGTTTTCCCTGATCTTGACTCCTGACAATCAGAGGTTACAACGGTGGCTTTTCTTCTACATGTGGCGTAGGAGGCGTAGAGCTCGTGTATCTAATCTGGACGAACTGGGTTTGATTCCCAGCTTTGCCGCCTGAGCTGTGGAGGCTTATCTGGGGAATTCAGATTAGCCCGTGCACTCCCACACACGCCAGCTGGGTGACCTTGGGCTAGTCACAGCTTCTCGGAGCTCTCTCAGCCCCACCCAACTCACAGGGTGTTTGTTGAGAGGGGGGAAGGGCAAAGAGATTGTAAGCCCCTTTGAGTCTCCTGCAGGAGAGAACGGGGGGATATACAGTGGTGGGATCCAAACATTTTAGCAACAGGTTCCCATGGTGGTGGGATTCAAACTGTGGGGCTGGGCGGGGCATTCCGAGGGCGTGGTCGGGCATTCCGGGAGGCGGGGCATTCCTGGGCGGGGCTGTGGCAAGGACACAGCCACTGCGCCGGTCCTTGGGCGGGAAACGAATGCACGCAGGCGCAGGCTGCCACACACACCTGTGCACCTCCTGCTAGACTGCTTCAAGTTCTGCGCGCTACTGCTGAGAGGAGGGGCGTAACTAAGGCAAAAATCACGTGGCAAAATCACCAATCAGTAACCCCCTCTTGGCACACACAAATAATTAGTAACCTACTCTCGGGAACCTGTGAGAACCTGCTGGATCCCACCTCTGGGGATATAAATTCAAACTCTTCTTCCTCTTCTTCTACACCTTCATGCCCCATGTTTGCTGCTCCTCCAAACAATACAGTTCTCTTCCCAGGTCTGAATAGCCGGAAGAAGCTAAACCGAGATTTTCTTTTCTTCCAACCATGTTCATAGCCCTGCTTCCCTAATCAAATTCACAACACTGGGCAGCTGTTTTGAGGCTTAATGTGTGTGTTTCTTTTAAACAAGGACATGGATGATGGATCTACTCTACTTGGGTGCAACTCTTCCAAACGTGGAACCAACATAGATGATGTGGAAGACCCACCTAGACCTTTACCCAGAGGTGGGATCCAGCAGGTTCTCACAGGTTCCCGAGAGTAGGTTACTAATTGTTTGTGTGTGCCGAGACGGGGTTACTAATTGGTGATTTTGCCACGTGATTTTTGCCTTAGTTATGCCCCTCCTCTCAGCAGTAGCACGCAGAACTTGAAGCAGTCTAGCAGGAGGTGCCCCGGTGTGCGTGGCAGCCTGCGCCTGCGTGCATTCATTTCCTGCCCAAGGACCGGCGCAGCGGCTGTGTCCTTGCCACAGCCCCGCCCAGGAATGCCCCACCCCCGGAATGCCCGGCCACGCCCCCGTCGTGCCCCACCCAGCCCCATTGGCACTACGCCACAGTTTGAATCCCACCACCATGGGAACCTGTTACTAAAATTTTTGGATCCCACCACTGCCTTTACCCACGTTAGCTCAGATCAAAAGTTTGGCAGACAGACCCCATTTTTGATCCAAGGCGCCTCAGATTTGGCAAATCCTTCCCCCACAACAGCTTCTTTGTGTGAAAACATAGTCTCTCTTGAGGGGGGGGGGCTAGAATCTATGAGATCAGGTTAAATGCCGCCATCTTCTCCCTAGGCCTGGCCTTCTGAAGACTCGAAGATGTGTGGCTCGAAGAAAGGCGAACATTGTGCGTGAGCTGTGTGGTTGTTGACGCACGGGGCACGGGGTGTGTGTGTGGCTTGGCGGGGGCGAGAGCAACCTGGTTTTGGTGGCCTCCCACGCGGCCCCCTTCCCCGCAGGGGCCAAAGACATTTTAAAGAGGTGCTGGCAGAACTGTGCTAAAGCTGTCAACTTTTACGGCTGGGAGAGTGCAGGCTCTTTGCCCCTCTTGCGTCCCCCCCCCCCATCATTTTACTGCTGGGACAAAGCAGACCCCCGACCCAAACCTTTCTGCCTCCCAAATGTCCCGAAGTTGAAGCCTCTGGTCCTACATCCTGGAGGGCAAAGGTCGGGAAAGGCATGAAAATGGAAGGAAGGAATGGAAGAATCCCTGGATGCAACACAATAGGAGTTGTTCACCTCTAAATTGCGATGAGGAAAACGCGGATGGTGTTCAAGAGGGTGGGCCAAAGAGTTGCCAACTGTGGGTTGGGAAATACCTGGGGAGGCCATGATTGGGGGAGAGGCAGTAACCCAGAGGGCTGCAACTGCCATACAGTTTACCCTCCAGTAGTCATTTTCTCGGGGAAACTGATGTCTGTACTCTGGAGATATTCCCCAATTGGCCAATTGGCCATGCTGGCAGGGCCTGATGGGAATTGAAGTCCATAACATCTGGAGTGCCAAAGGTTCGCCACCACTGCAACTATCTCATAGAAACTCATAGAATAGTAACTCATAGAATCCTAGAGTTGGAAGAGACCTCAAGGGCCATCAAGTCCAATCCTCCTGCCAAGCAGGAACACTCATTCAAAGCACTGTATCGTCAAAGGCTTTCACGGTCAGAATCACTGGGGTGTTGTGCCAGGCTGTACAGCCGTGTTCCAGTAGCATTTTCTCCTGATGTTTCGCCTGCATCTGTGGCTGGCATCTTCAGAGGATGCTCTGAAGATGCCAGGCACAGATGCAGGCGAAATGTCAGGAGAAAATGCTACCGGTACACGGCCATGCAGCCCGGAAACCCCACAACACCCCAATCAAAGCGCTCCTGACATATGATCATCCAGCCTCTGTTTAAAAACCTCCAAAGAAGGAGACTCCACCACACTCCGAAGCAGTGAATTCCACTGTCGAACAGCCCTGACTGTCTGGAAGTTCTTCCCAATGTTTTAGGTGGAATCTCTTTTCCCTTCACCTTGAACCCATGACTCCTGGTCCTACTCTCTGGAGCAGCAGAAAACAAGCTTGCTCCCTCTTCAACATGACATCCCTTCAGATATTTAAACATGGCTATCGTGTCCCTCCTTAACCTTCACTTCGCCAGACTAAACATCCCCAGCTCCCTAAGTCTCCCTTCGTAGGGCATGGATTCCAGACCTTTTACCCCATAAGCCAGCATGGTGTACTGGTTAAAACTCTAACCAGTACACCATGCGTTTGAGTCCCCACTCCTCTATATGAGAGGCAGATTCTTATCTGGTGGACTGGATTTGTTTCCCAGTTCCTACAGTGGAAACCTTGGGATAGACACAGGGTTTGGGGAGGGACAGGACGCTCCATCCTCCAAAGCAGCCAATTGGCCATGCTGGCAGGGGCTGATGGGAACTGTAGTTCATGAGCATCTAAAGCACCATAAGTTGGCCACCACTGCTCTAAGTGAATGGATCTCTGTAGCTTGGGAATCATCTGAGCCCATATGGGGAAGGGCGTCTCATGAATGGCATCAAATAAATGCCTAAACAAAATTAAAATCTGAAATTCTTGGGACACACCTCCTTGGCCACCTCCCCATTCTCTTTGCTGTTTTCCAGGTGCCTGAAATACTGAAAAGGTATTTCACACCTGATTGTTCCAAACCTGACGATACTTTCCTAGGAGTAAGGCCCATTAAATAACATGAATATCACTTGCAAGTAGGCCTGACTAGGGCTTGCTCCAAGACAGGACAGGTCTTTATCGCAGAAAGGGGCAGAAATGTGAGGCACGGGCCTCTTTGTGCTGGTGTAACCCCCATGCTCAGAATGGGTTGACCCAGAAAGGGGTGGAGACTCAAAGCAGCAGAAGGCTGCAGAGCTCATGTAGTTTGGAGGAGACAAGGCTACCAGACTCGGACCTTGATTTCTATAAGCCCTTAACACCTTGTTAAGGTAACTGCAATGTTGTTGGGAACTAGTGGGAAGGTAGTTTATTTTTGCTATGTTGTAAATGTTGGAGTTTATTGTTTCAGGGTTGTTTATTAATGTTTGTAATGGGTGAGAGTTCTCCTGGAAACCTTCATCATGTTGAGTCCTGTTCATCAAGCCCTTGGAGTCTTCAGGAGCCAACCCCCTTGCAAAGAAGAATTGGACTTGGCAGTATCAGAAGACTCTAAATATAAGGACTTGAAAATGCAACCTGAGCAGGACCTTGAAGTGTGATGTTAAATGTTGATGTTATATGTTAAGAAAGTAAACCATTTTGTTTTTAAAATTTGTTGTTGCAAACTCATTCCAAGTTCTGCCCCACAGAACCCACAGATAGAGGTTACACTGGCACATCTTTAATGTGCTCCCAAGAAAGGTGTCTGGCAGTGAAAGGGTGTTTGCGCTGCTAGCTTGGTGGGAGATTAGCAGGCCTGGACTAGACCCATGGAGGCGAAGCAGCCCCATCGCCTGTTTGTTTAAGGGATATGCCCGTTTGTTCAGCTTTCCCTCTAATGGTCCTCCATTCCACCTGGATTAATGCGGGTTTATGTTTATTTGTGTGTGTGTGTGTGATCCATTGTGGGTTGGGGAAAAGGGAGACAGCCAGGAGAAGGGAAAGTCCTGCCCTATACCAGGTCCTGGCAACTGCAGGTGGCATAAGGTTGTCAAACTCCTCCTAGCCACCAGTGGCAGATGGGGTTGTGTTGCCAACTCCAGGTTAGGAAACTCCTGGATATTTGGGGTTGGACCCTGGGGAGGACACGGACTTCACTGGGCCGCCATGCCTGGTTGCGCCCCCGAATATCAAGGAATTTCCTAAAACCAGCTTTGGCAGCCATAAATGAAATAAGGTTTTCTCCAGGATAATGGTTAGTTCAGGTATTAGGGGGGTGGAAAACTGTGTGGGTTATGTAACAACACACGTGCAAATAACTGCAAATTGGCAGCCGTTAATGTTGGCTGCATTCGACAGAATCCAAACAGTAAGACTTTCTTTAAAAATCATCCCGAGTTTACTGATACAAATGACTGTTTTTCTTTGTTTAGAAATTGGCATGGCCACAGTGATGAAATACCCATTCTTCCATTTTTCAGAAAATTGCATGTGCACAGCACTGACTGGTTAGCGTCCGTGACGTCACCAGCTCCTCCTGTCCCTGATACGGTTTTGCAGCGTCATTTTCCCTAAAAAAACAATGACCAAAGCTTTACACGAATAAACATTGATGTGCCGGTTTAATTATTATTATTTTACATACCAGCAATCCAACGGGGCAGGACAGATGATTCAGTCGCTGCTCGAATTGATGACGGGTTATGTTTGTCCAGCGCGGTGTTGTAGACAGGCAGATGGTCGGGTTCCCAGTGGGAGAAAAATTGCTGCAGGGCCTGTTTAAGCATGCATCTGTAGACCCCTGAAATGCTTTCCAAAATGATAAATATTGTGAGCAGGTATTTTCTCCTGGGCAAATGATAATTTTGGTGACTGATAATAGATGGTATTGTAAGGGGGGGGGGCTGGGCTTGTTTAGTTTTTACTGCTCCTCTGTTTTGATCTTGATCTGCGTTTTGTGCGCTGCATGGCCTGCTGTAAAAAGCCAAGATGGACTGAATATATATTTATGTATATACATGTTTTTGCATTGATTGAATCCTTACCTTATGGATGTTGAACTTGTTACCGCGCTGCTCAGGTAACTTTTACAGGCTCCTAGGTACCCAGCTCTCGGCAGCGCCCAGGAACCCAAGCAAGACCCGACACGGCGATGATAGTAAAAGGAAGGTTTATTGAGATGCTGACCTAAGTGTCAGCACCTCCGTTCCACAAGACCACTGCTGCCTAGCAGCCTTACAACATCTTAAATACACTTCCTCCCGTCGGGAGCCCGGGAGCACTCAAGACAGCCCACCACCATTCATTAGCAAAATTCAAAGTAACCAATCATTCATTTGCCACACACACAGGAGCCAATCAGAGTTCAATAGGCATCTCCTTCTTGGATTTCGTGCCAGAGAAGGGCGAGGCGATGACGTGTCCACTGGCGGGAAAACACGAAGGTTTCCCCAGATGTCCGGGGTCAGGAAGCAGAGCTTGATGACGATAGCCCCCTTATCTGTCTGCTGACGGGATTAGGCAGGGCGGGGCGCTTCCCCCGAGATCTCCTTTTGTCCCCGTGTATCAGGAGCCTTTACACGTGAAAGGACAGGCTCAGGTGGGGCCGGGGTGGGCTTCCGCCTTGAGCCGAGGAGGTTCCATGCAGTCATAATTACAGAGAACACTTACAGATCCTATTTCTTACCTAATACACTTGACATCTACCTAGCTAATACAGAAATAAAACATAGTGCACTCTTTATTTACAATAAAATCCAGAAGCGGGATAAATTTGCTTCTGGCTCCGCTATCAAACTGATGGGAGAGTATGAACTAAATACTTCCCTGAATTAATATGGATGACCCTGAATCTATCTGTTCTAATTGTGGGGGAAAAAATTAGTTGAACTTATTTGTTGGACATCTGTTATAATTTTGGATGAACTCCTGGCCTCCCCTGGAAGTTGGCAACCTAGCTGGGGACCCAGCACCACTTGGCTCCACCCCCTCCCAGCCCTGCCTGCTTGCAGCTGCCCTCCCATTTTGTCATCCCTGAACTTTTACATAGCAAAGGTGGAATGCCCGAATTTGTTTTTCCTTTTTGGCTGCAGACCTGGTATTCTAGGCACGGTAAATCACCTTGAGTGCCACTATAAATTAGCAGATGTGTCCTTTTGATTTTTAAAAGCACACGCCACAAACATGTGGGCAGCATATTATAGCGAGGTGTTTCCCTTGACTGTTTCGTGCTCACGGTGGATTGTGCGTCGTTCCCACACACATAGACAAGTGCCCTCACTGAATCTACAGAGTTTGTTTAGATTCTGTCTGGGTGGAGTGCGCTGCCACAATCTCATGTCCTTTCCTCCTTTTGCCTTTAATCCACACCCTTAAAATTGATCTGGCTGTCACATATTTTTAATCGGAACTTTTTTCCCTCAAGGAACTCACGGTAGCTGCTCCTCCCTTTTTATTGGCAGAGGCGTACCAGGGGTAAACGGCGCCCGGAGACAAATTGTCTCCAGGATACCCCCAGGCTCTACCCCCCACCCCAGCTCCACCCCTGATGCCCCAGGCTCCACCCCCCACTGCCCTCAACACTGCCCATGTCACCATGGACATGGGCAAGGTCTAGGGTGCCCACCTCCCCCTCCAGACTTCCTCTGCCAGCTGGGCTCCCAGGGTGTCCAGGGTGGGGATGAGGGCACTTGAAGGCAGCAGGAAGTCCTGCTGCCTCGTTTTTGCACACCTCGACTGGCAGGGAAAGGGTCGAAGCACGCGAAAATGATGAGGCAGCAGGACTTCCTGGTCACGTGGGGGGCCGATTCTGCGCCCCCCAGGTGACCAGAAGAGTAGCGCCCGGGGACAAGGGGTACCCCTTGTCCCTAGGTAGATACGCCACTGTTTATTGGCATAACAGTTCTGCAAGGCAGAGTAGAACAAGGTGGCCCGAATTCTTCTAGAAAGCTTCATAATTGAGAATTCGCAACCTCAGTTCACTTTAGAACATGGTCAATAGGACAGGGCTTGTCCAATGTGGCGTCACTTTTACTTGTGAGCGAAAAGGGGCAAGTGGCGGTCAGGCCCCTTCCGCACATGCAGAATAAGGCCCTTTCAATCCACTTTCAATGCACGTTGCAGCTGTGAGGAATAGCAAAATCCACTTGCAAACAATTATGAAAGTGGATTGAAAATGCATTATTCTGCATGTGCGGAAGGGGTCTCAGTTCTTCAATCACCGTGTCACAACACACATGCTAACATTGTAAGTAAAGGTGGGCTCACATTGGGCCAAATTGGAGCAGTCAGTATCACCCTAACAGAGTGTATTTTGTCACCCACTTATCTGCGTTTGGATGCCCTTTTGCTAAGCATCAACCAAGTCTTTGTCAGCTGTTATTTAACATTCACCCAAATACATGCAGTACTCAGCGCATGGGGTCAGGGTAGTTTATTTTCAACAAATAAACATTCCGAGTAATCACCTGAAAGTAAAATATTCCAGAATCTGTGTCAGTTTCTGTTTACGTTTACAGTACGATGCTCAGTGCCTTGCCTCTGCTAAGCATTGGAGCAGATTTGTTTCATCCGATTAGTTTTTGAGGATACGATCAAAGACTTTCAAATGTAAAAAATGCAGGAGCAAACTTTTCTGCAGTATACCGTTGTAAGTAAGCAACGACAAACATTATTTTGCATCTTTGATTTGTGTAGGTTAAAATGCTGCGTTTCTTCAAGTCAAGAAAGTAATTAAATAATAGGTGTTTTTGTTTCATACAAATAATTATATTTACTCATTAGAATACACACACATATAGGGGTTTACGATTGTTTTTATTTTGAATTACATATACAGTATATGGTCCAGTGGCGTATCTACCTAGGGGACAAGGGCACCCCTTGTCCCCAGGCGCCACTCTTCTGGTCACGTGGGGGGTGCAAAATCGGCATCCCACGTGACCAGGAAGTCCTGCTGCCTCCTCGTTTTTCGCACACCTCGACCCTGTCCATGTGTCACCGACATGGGCGGGGTCAGGGCGCTCGAAGACCACGAGGCAGTCCAACACATGCCAGCTGGGTGACCTTGGGCTAGTCACAGTTCTTCAGAGCTCTCTCAGCCCCACCCACCTCACAGGGTGTTTGTTGTGAGGGGGGAAGGGCAAGGAGATTGTAAGCCCCTTTGAGTCTCCTGCAGGAGAGAAAGGGGGGATATAAATCCAAACTCCTCCTCCTCCTCCTCTTCTTCTTCTTCTTCTTCTTCTTCTTCTTCTTCTTCTTCTTCTTCTTCTTCTTCTTCTTCTTCTTCTTCTTCTTCTTCTTCTTCTTCTTCTTCTTCTTCTAATGTGAGGAGGCCCGGGCCTGGGAGAGGAAGCAGATAAATAGAGGAAGAAGAAGCGTTTGGATTTATACCCCACTTTTCTCAACCATAAGGAATCTCAAAGGGGGGAAGGGAAAGGAGATTGTAGGCCTCATTGAGTCTCCTTACAGGAGAGAAAGGGGGGATATAAATCTAAACTCTTCTTCTTGTTGTTCTGGTGCCAGGTGGATGCTGTGGTCTCAGCTATCATCTTCCCCAATGTTGTGCCACCACTTGTACATTTGCTGGTAAGCTGGGAAACATGGCCCTGGTTGTAACACCTTGACCTGACAGGTTCGATCAGAGCCCCACAACATGGGAACGGATGCATGGCACGACCATCAGTTCCAGTGATCGTGTCTATTCCTCTCCCTTGATGTGGGGGGGGGGGGCAGGAATCTCCTTGCTGGGACCCAGCCAGGTCTGGGCGGACGGGGAAGGAATTTGTGCAGGCCCGGGCAGTAACTTTGTTATGCGCATTCCACAGCAATTAGTGCAACCGGCCGACTTCCTCCTCCGGAGGGGCCGAGGGCTGGAGCTGACTCAAGAGCTGGAGGGGCCCTGCCTCTTCACGAGCGTTGCCAACCCCCAGGTAGTCCCTGGAGATCCCCCCCAATTGCAATTGCTCTTCAGATAACCCAGATCAGTTTCCCTGCAGAAAATCGCTGCATAGATCTTGAGGGTGAGCTGCAGGTGACGGAAAACAGGTGCCCTGGAGATAGTGGTAATAGTGGTAGATCACTTGTAACTGTGGTAGATCACTCATAACTGTGGTAGATCTCTGGTGGAAGCTGGAGATCTACCACAGTTACATGTGATCTACCATTATTACAAGTGATATCCAGGCAACAGAGATTGGTTCACCTAAAGAAAATGGCCGTTCTGGAAGGTGAACTCTATGGCATTATACCCTACTGAGGTACCTCCCCTCCCCAAATCTCAACCTCCACAGACAACCCTAGCCTTCACCCAGCTTCCGGCTTCCTTGGCAATATTCCCGGTCCCTTTGTGTCTTGCCCTGATGGAAGGCTACTCCCAACTCTATACTACCGGTCCTTAGTTGTTGCTAGTGCCGGTCAGTGGTGGGATCCAAAAATTTTAGTAACAGGTTCCCATGGTGGTGGGATTCAAACTGTGGTGTAGCGCCAATGGGGATGGGCGGGGCACGATGGGGGTGTGGCCGGGCATTCCAGGGGCGGGGCATTCCTGGGCGGGGCTGTGGCAAGGACACAGCCACTGCGCCGGTCCTTGGGCGGGAAACGAATGCACGCAGGCGCAGGCTGCCACACAAGCCGGTGCACCTCCTGCTAGACTGCTGCAAGTTCTGCGCACTACTGCTGAGAGGAGGGGCGTAACTAAGGCAAAGATCACGTGGCAAAATCACCAATTAGTAACCCCCTCTCAGCACACACAAGTAATTAGTAACCTACTCTCGGGAACCTGTGAGAACTTGCTGGATCCCACCTCTGGTGCCGGTCGCTCTTACTCTAATGCCCATCCTTATAGAATTGCCAACTCTGGGTTGGGAAATACCGGGAGAACTTCCTAACTCAGGCCCCTTCCGCACATGCAGAACAATGCACGTTCAATCCACTTTCACAGTTGTTTGCAAGTGGATTTTGCTATTCTGCAAAGTCAAATCAAGCTTCAAGGTGCATTGAAAGTGGATTGAAAGTGCATTATTCTGCACTTACGGAAGGGTCAAAGTTACACCCTTTTGATACCACTAAAGAAGTTGGACCCGGAAGGCTTGTTACAGTCTTGCTGTAACTGTCCCTGCTAAAGAGGAATCATGAAACATGATGGTATGAAGTACATGAGTGGTCTTGAACCTTTTGATCAGGACTCTAAGGAGAGCCAGCGTGGTAAAGTGGGAGAGCCAGCGTGGTGTAGTGTTGAAGAAGAAGAAGCAGAAGCAGAAGCAGAAGAAGAAGCAGAAGAAGCAGAAGAAGAAGAAGAAGAAGAAGCAGAAGCAGAAGAAGAAGCAGAAGAAGCAGAAGAAGAAGAAGAAGAAGAAGAAGAAGAAGAAGAAGAAGAAGAAGAAGAAGAAGAAGAAGCAGAAGAAGCAGAAGAAGCAGAAGAAGAGGTGGCATCTTCAGAGGTGTATCACAGAGGGAAGTCTGTTCGAAGAAGAAAAAGAGTTTGGATTTATATCCCCCCTTTCTCTCCTGCAGGAGACTCAAAGGGGCTGACAATCTCCTTGCCCTTCCCCCCTCACAAGAAACACCCTGTGAGGTAGGTGGGGCTGAGAGAGCTGCGAGAAGCTGTGACTAGCCCAAGGTCACCCAGCTGGCGTGTGTGGGACTGTACAGGCTAATCTGAATTCCCCAGATAAGCCTCCACAGCTCAGGCGGCAGAGCTGGGAATCAAACCTGGTGGACTCAATTCTGCACAGTGGTGGACTCAAGAGTGGTGGACTCAATTCTGCACAGTAAAATCCAGCTTCAAAGTGGATTGAAAGTGCATTATTCTGCACGTGCGGAAGGGACGTCGGAGCTGGCTACCCTAACTCTAAAGGTACAGGAGTCTTGCCTGAAAAAAACCCCAAATACCATTATTGTGGCTAGACTATTTGGCTTTTCTTTGCTTAGGGAAACATCTCTGTGCTGCTGACCTATGCTTCTCTCCGGGATGCAAGAAACACGGCAAATCGCCATCCTCCGACAAAGGAACTTGAAAGGGAGGCTTTGGAGAGAAACCGGCAGGGTTGAGAATTTATTCAAAGGTTTCCGCGCTCCCTTCCTCCCACCCAGGGCGAAAAGAGGATTTAAGATATTGATCTCATTATAACTGTAACTATCTTAACAAAATTTGCGACTCCTTATCCACTACAGGGGTTAACTCGCTTGGCATAGCCGGTGAATGGTTCTCCGCGCTTTTCCTGATTAGATTTGAATTTTACATAATTACATTTCACTCCGTGCTTCCTGCATTTCACGGACCCTTGACCCCGCGGCTCGGTTTCCCTCCCCTCCAATCTCCCAAACAAAACGATCCCCTTGGAGCATCGGAAGAAGTGCGCTGTAGTCTGCGAAAAATTTAGGCCACGCTAAGATTTCGCCAGCCTTTCCAAGGCCCCCGTGATTCTCCTTTATTTGTGCTGGAACAGACTAGTATGGCGGCCCCTCGGGATTTATGGGAATTTTGCCACACGGTCTTCAGTTCTGCTGTTCTCTCAGAGCTAAAATAGACATAGGGTTGCCAGGTTTCCCTTGGCCACCAGTGGGGTTGCCGACTCCAGACTGGGAAACCTGGAGATTTGGGCTGGAGTCTGGAGAGAACAGGGACTCAGTGGGGGTACAGAGAGCCAGCGTGATGTAGTAGTTAAGAGCAGGTGGATTCTAATCTGGAGAACTGGGTTTGATTCCCCACGCCTTACTCTGAGTGGCTGGTGAACCGGATGTGTTTCCGCACTCCTACATTCCTGCAGGGTGACCGTGGGCTAGTCACAGTTCTCTCTGAACTCTCTCAGCCCCACCTGCCTCACAAGGGGTCTGTTGTGGGTAGAGGAGGGGAAAGGAGCTTGTAGGCCACCTTGAGTCTCCTTACAGGGGAGAAAGGTGGGGTATAAATCCAAACTCTTCTCCTTCTCCAATGCCACAAGCTGCGATCCTGCCTGTCTGCTGTTCTCAAGTGTCCGTTTCGGTTTGGAAGGGAAGGCTAAACTCCTGCTTTTCTCTGTACTCCCAATCTGAATCAGGCCCCAGGGTGCTTGGGAACTTTAGATCCCCCAGGTTCCATCTGTCTGTACAAAGATAATAGTTCCCTGCGGGCTCCCCGAACTGTGCCAGCAAGATTAGGAGACACTCCAAAGAATGGCTTACAAAGGGGAGCTGGTGTAGTTGTTAAGAGGCAGCGTGGTGCAGTGGTCAAGAGAGGTTCATTCTAATCTCAAGAACCAGATTCCCCTGTCATCCGCATGCGCAGCGGACTCTAATTTGGTGAGCCGGGTTTGTTTCCCCACTCCTGTACATGAAGCCTGCTGGGTGACCTTGGGCCAGTCACAGTCCTCTTGGAACTCTCTCAGCTCCACCAACCTCAAACGGTGTCTGTTGTGGGGAGAAGAAGGGAAAGGAATGTGTCAGCTGCCTTGAGATTCCTTACAGTTGAAGAAAGTGGGGGATAAATCCAAAAACTCCTGCTGCTGCTGCTGCTGCTGCTGCTGCTGCTTCTTCTTCTTCTTCTTCTTCTTCTTCTTCTTCTTCTTCTTCTTCTTCTTCTGCTTCTGCTTCTGCTTCTGCTTCTGCTTCTGCTTCTGCTTCTTCTTCTGCTTCTTCTTCTTCTGCTTCTGCTTCTTCTGCTTCTTCTGCTTCTTCTGCTGCTGCTTCTTCTTCTTCTGCTTCTGCTTCTGCTTCTGCTTCTGCTTCTGCTTCTTCTTCTACTTCTCTGCAGTGTGTCACACCTGGTTTAGGTTGGGACATTCCTGGAGGTATGGGGGCGGGGGTGGAGCCTGTGAAGGTGGGTTGTGGAAAACAGGGGACCTCGGCGGGATACAGTGCCACAAGAGTCCATCCTCTAAAGCAGGGGTGGCCAACCTACAGTGCTCCAGATGTTCACAGACCACTCCAGATGTTCATGGACTACAATTCCCATCAGCCCCTGCCAGCATTCTGAGGGGCTGATGGGAATTGTAGTCCATGAACATCTGGAGCACTGTAGGCTGGCCGCCCCTACTCTAAAGCATTCGTTTACTCCAGGGGGGAACTGACCTCTATTGTCTGGAGAGGAGTTGCAGCTCTGGGAGATTTCTAGGCCCCTTCTGGAAGCTGGCGACCCTAAGGCTGTCCTTGACTGGAAGCCAGGAATGCTCTTCCTCTCTTCCTCCCCCCCTGGGGTCCATCTGGCTCCTCACACCTCACCCCGCAGACAGGGCCAGGCATCTGGTTAGCATCCCCACCCAGGTCAATGTCTACCAGGGCACACGCTTGATAACCTTTGCAGATAACGGCTCTTCTCCTGACCTGGGGTAGATAATAACCCCCTTCTATTCCCTAAGTGACAGCCAATGCCTGGTGAACACTGAAATGGCCCTCTTAAGACTCCCCCTTCATTCCCCTTGACCGGGAGGCAAAGGTCCTCTCTCTTGCCCCCTGTCATTGACCTCAAGGCTGCATCAATCCGCCCCCCCCCCCCAATCACTGAATCAGGGCAGAGAGGTGGCTCTGGTAGCCACGGACCTTGGGGCTTTCCCCACTTACCTTCTGCTGTGCGCTACTCCGGGAAAGTAGCGCGGGGTCCAGCGGCGCTCCCCACTTGCAAGGGCAGCAACCACGCAGCCGCCCCGATGCTGCCGCTCTTGCACCACCTCAGCGCGCGTCATTCCTGGCGCTGAACAAACAGCCCCTTTTGATGACCCCAACGGAACCCCGAGAGCGCGCCAGGAATGACGCGCACTGAGGGGGCGTGAGAGCGGCGCGCAGCAGAAGGTGAATGGGGAAAGCCCCCCTGACTGGTGGTTGTTCACTGCAAATTTCGGGAAATTCGTACACATTTCTCTCAGTCTAGTCTTTTCAGTTTTGATAAATGTCTTGTTCAGAGAAACTGCATGGCAGAATCCTAGAATCTTAGAGTTGGAAGAGACCCCAAGGGCCATCAAGCCCAATGGAAGAACACACAAAGCACTCCTGACATGTATTCATCTGGCCTCTCTTAAAAAACCTCCAAAGAAGGAGACTCCACCACTCTCCAAGGCAGTGAATTCCACTGTCGAACAGTCCTGACTGTCAGGAAGTTTTTTCTGACGTCTAGATGGAATGTCTTTTCCTTCACCTTGAACCCATGAATCCTGGTCCTAGACTTTGGAGCAGCAGAAAACAAGTTTGCTCCCTCACCAACACGACATCCCTTCAAATATTTAAACATAGCTATCATGTTCCCCCTAAACCTGTGCTTCTCCAGACTAAACAAACCCAGCTCCCATACCTCTCCTCTTAGCGCATGGATTCCAGACCTTTGGCCATTTTGGGTTGCCCTCCTCTGGACCCGTTCTAGAATAACTAGAATGAGTATGTGAAACAGTTTCCAACTGAGCCAGTTCCTTGGTTTCTACCGCTCCGTCTTGCCCACTCTGACTGGCAGCCGCTCTCCAAAGCTTTGTTTCTCAAGATCCTTTTAGTAGGATGTGATTCTTTTGGTGTCAGAAGTGGTGTATTTCAGTGGTGGGATCCAAAAATGTTAGTAACAGGTTCCCATGGTGGTGGGATTCAAACTGTGGTGTAGCGCTGGGCGAGAGGACGCCGCGACAGGCGTGGCCGGGCATTTCAAATTGGGGTGGGGCATTCCCTGGAGGCGGGGCTGTGGCAAGGGCCTTGTAGCTGCATGTCATAGGCCGAGGCTTGAATGCACGCAGGCGCAGGCTGCCACGCACGCGGGTGCACCTCCTGCTAGGCTGCTTCATGTTCTGCGCGCTACTGCTGAGAGGAGGGGCGTAACTGAGGCCAAAATCACGCGGCAAAATCACCCATTAGGAACCCCCTCTCGGCACACACAAATAATTAGTAACCTACTCTCGGGAACCTGTGAGAACCTGCTGGATCCCACCTCTGGTGTATGTGCCCAGGGATTTGGGTACAAAATTGGGCCCCCACGTGACCAGATGCCTTCCTCGCGCTGCAGCTGATGGGCCGGAATGACGGGCTGGCCCCTCGGGTGCCAGGAAAAGGAGCGGCGGTAGCTGGAGTGCTCCAGCCGCCGCACCTCTACTTGGAACCCGACTCATGAGTAAGCTTCTCGGGGCGCGGCCATTTGGCCCCCACACGCCTCTGGGTGTCAGTATTTCATAGCTGCTGAGCACCAAATAGCTGCTGTGTACTTGTCTGTTCCATCCTTATGTTATCCGGACTACAAACCTAAAATGTAGGTTAGGCTGAGGTATGGTTGCCAACGTCCAGGTGTTGGCTGGAGATCTCCCGCCATTACAACTGATTTCTAGGTGATGGAGATTGGTTCACCTGGGGAAAATGGCTGCCGTGGAAGGCATGGCTTCACTGAACAAGAAGAATTTGAATTTATACCCCGCTTTTCCTCTCCCGTAAGGAGTCTCAAAGGGACTTACAAACTCCTTTCTCTTCCTTTTACCCACAACAGACACCTTTTGTGGAGCAGCAGTGGCGTGAGAGGTTAAGAGCTCGTGTATCTAATCTGAAGGAACCGGCTTTGATTCCCAGCTCTGCCACTTGAGCTGTGGAGGCTTATCTGGGGAATTCCGATTAGCCTGTGCACTCCCACACACGCCAGCTGGGTGACCTTGGGCTAGTCACAGCTTCTCGGAGCTCTCTCAGCCCCACCCGCCTCACAGGGTGTTTGTTGTGAGGGGGGAAGGGGAAGGAGATTGTCAGCCCCTTTGAGTCTCCTGCAGGAGAGAAAGGGGGAATATAAATCCAAACTCTTCTTCTTCTTCTTTGAGGTAGGTGGGGCCGAGAGAGTTCTGAGAGAACTGGGCTGGCCCAAGCTCACCCAGCAGGCCTCATGGGGAGGAGCAAGGAATCGAACCCTGTTCGCCAGATTAGACTCCACTGCTCTTAACCACTGCACCCTCCCTGCCCCCAAATCTGCAGGGATTTCCCACTGTAGAATTGGCAACCCTACCGCTTGGATTCCCCAAAGAGACGATTCTTTCTCTCGCCTTCAACCATAGACATCACAGCCTTTATCTCCTTATCTCTTGTGATCATTAAGAATATTGCAAATAATTGATATCCCCTGTTCTGTGTTCAGCAATCCGGCAGCCCTGTTGCCTACTTGCGAAGGCCTGACGATCAGCTCAAAAATGATAACTATTTATGAATCCCCAATTATTAATTCATCAAGCCTGCACCAGCCGCTCAAGATATATGCCTCACGCTGCTTCCTCCAAGGACCCCCCGTTTTAATGGAGAGCATTAAATCTAGTCTTGCAGGGAAAATATCACTCCCCTGTGTCGGGGGATTTGGATCTGTCTATATATACAAGGGAAGCGGGAACACGAAGCGAAGATGGAGGCAAAATAAAGCGAACACCAGACCAATAGACAATGGTAAGCGCATTTGCTTGGGAGTAGCCCAATGACAAAGTGCAACGCCGTCTCTTTTGCGCTGCCGGGATCCATTATTGCTCGGGGTTGCCAAACTCCAGGTGAAGTCTGGAGGGCTCCCAGAATTACAACTGAACTCTGGACTATAGAGATCAGTTCTCCCAAAGCAAAAGGCTGCTTTGGAGGGTGAACTCTATGGCATTATGCTCCTTTGAGGCCCCTCCCCATCTCAAACCCCGCCTTCCCCGAGGCTCCACCCCCAAATCGCCACCAATTTCCCAACGCAGAGTTGGCAACACTGATAAGGCATTGCTGCGAAACGAAGCACCCTAGATCTGAATTTCCCCCTGTATTTAAGGCACGCTGTGTAGTTTGCATGCAGCATAATCCAGACTTGGGACCCACGTTGGATTGCTGAGCCTTTATGTGACACCCTGCTTGCAGAGGTGGGATCCAGCAGGTTCTCACAGGTTCCCGAGAGTAGGTTACTAATTATTTGTGTGTGCCGAGAGGGGGTTACTAATGGGTGATTTTGCCACGTGATTTTTGCCTGAGTTACGCCCCTCCTCTCAGCAGTAGCGTGCAGAACTTGAAGCAGTCTGGCAGGTTTTGCACTGGCGTCGGTGACGGCCCTCGCCTGGGTGCGATGGTTTCCAACCCATGGGACCCGGCACAATGGCTGCGTCCCCTTTTGCCACAGCCCGCCCTGGAATGCCCAGCCCACGGAATGCCTGGTACGCCCCTGTGGAGTGCCCCGCCCAGCCCCATTGGTGCTACACCACAGTTTGAATCCCACCACCATAGGAACCTGTTACTAAAATGTTTGGATCCCACCACTGCCTGCTTGCACCTGGAAAATTCACATGCGCTGGCACCCGATAAATTTAACAGCTAAAGATCACTTTGGTATATACAGCAATAATCAAGCTGTTTCACAACATAAATATATGACAATTTAACAATTCTTACTAAATATAGATTTTTATGTTATAATATTAAAACTTTACATATTGTTATTAATCACACAAATATTTACAAAAAATTCCTATTTACTCTATCCACTACTATTCACTATCGCATAACGATTCGCAGACAGTGACTGTGTGCCGGCAAGACGGCTTGTCCAGCAGGCTAAGACAAGTTCGATGTCCCCCTTATTACACTAAATGAGTAATATCCCCCCCCCTTTGTTTCCTCCTGTAACATTGGTCATCCAGAAAATCATTTTTAGCTATTTATCCCTGAAGACTGGAAGATGGCCAATGTCACACCAATCTTTAAGAAAGGATCTAGGGGGGACCCGGGAAATTACAGGCCAGTCAGTTTGAAATCTGTTTCTGGTAAATTAGTAGAATCTATCATTAAAGATAAAATTATAAAACATGTAGAAAAGCAAGACCTGCTGAGAAAGAGTCAGCATGGCTTTTGCAGAGGCAAATCCTGTCTTACAAACTTACTAGAGTTCTTTGAGGGTGTAAACAGGCATGTGGATAAGGGGGAACCAGTGGACATTGTCTACTTGGATTTCCAAAATGCGTTTTGACAAACCCACTTTCCACAGACTGTTGAGAAAACTCAGCAATGAAGGAATAAGAGGGGAAGTCCTCCTATGGATTAAAAACTGGTTGAGAAACAGGAAACAAAGAGTGGGTGTAAATGGGAAGTTCTCACAATGGAGAGATGTCGGGAGTGGTGTCCCCCAAGGATCCGTTTTGGGACCAGTGCTCTTTAACCTATTCATAAATGACCTGGAAGTAGGGATGGGTAGCGTGGTGGCCAAGTTTGCAGATGATACCAAATTATGTAGGGTGGTGAGAACCACCAAGGATTGCGAAGAGTTCCAAGCGGACCTTGATAAATTAGGTGAGTGGGCTCAGAAATGGCAAATGCAGTTCAATGTAGCAAAATGTAAAGTGATGCACATAGGGGCAAAAAATCCAAACTTCACATACACACTACAGGGGTCAGTGCTATCAGTCACAGACCAGGAAAGGGATTTAGGCGTCTTAGTTGATAGTTCCATGGGAATGTCAACTCAATGCATGGCAGCTGTGAAAAAGGCAAACTCTATGCTGGGGATCATTAGAAAAGGAATTGATAATAAAACTGCAAAGATTGTCATGCCCTTATATAAAGCAGTGGTACGACCGCACTTGGAGTACTGTGTTCAGTTTTGGTCGCCGCATCTCAAAAAGGATATTGAGGAGATAGAAAAAGTGCAGAGAAGGGCAACAAGGATGGATTTTGCCATTCGCGCAGCTTCCCTATGAGGCAGGCTGAAAGCAGTTTGAGTTGTTCTGTCAGGAATGAGCCTGTGGCGGCTAAGGGGGGATATGATTGAAGTCTACAAAATTATGCATGGGGTAGAAAATGTTGACAGAGATAAATTTTTCTCTCTTTCTCACAATACTAGAACCAGGGGGCATTCATTGAAAATGCTGGGGGGAAGAATTAGGACTAATAAAAGGAAACACTTCTTCACGCAACGTGTGATTGGTGTTTGGAATATGCTGCCACAGGAGGTGGTGATGGCCACTAACCTGGATAGCTTTAAAAGGGGCTTGGACAGATTTATGGAGGAGAAGTTGATTTATGGCTACCAATCTTGATCCTCTTTGCTCTGAGATTGCAAATGCCTTAACAGACCAGGTGATCGGGAGCAACAGCCGCAGAAGGCCATTGCGTTCACATCCTACATGTGAGCTCCCAAAGGCACCTGGTGGGCCACTGCGAGTAGCAGAGAGCTGGACTAGATGGACTTTGGTCTGATCCAGCTGGCTTGTTCTTATGTTCTTATGTTCTTATGTTCTTATCACTAAGAGAACAATTGGAGCCATTCATTCACCCATTTCTTCCTGTATTTGTTTTTATACTTGATATAAAGTTCAGCATGTAATGTAGTGATGTTTGATATCATTTGTTTCCTTAAAGTAGACAAACCAAGGTTCCCATCTTTCTTTGTATTTTTCATAAGGTGTTTCCCTTATCCTATGAGCTGCATATTGGAGAAATATTGGACCTTTTCCTTCCAGTCCTCCAGAGTTGGTATCTTCTTGTACTGCTCCTGCGGAAGAGGGCAAGACAGAGAAACACTTGACACTTCTTGACACTTCCGACTCAAGAAGAAGAAGAAGAAGAAGAAGAAGAAGAAGAAGAAGAAGAAGAAGAAGAAGAAGAAGAAGAAGAAGAGTTTGAATTTATATCCCACCTTTCTCTCCTGTACGGCAACTCAAGGTGGCTTACAGACTCCTTTCCCTTCCTCTCCCCACAACAGAAACCTTGGGAGGTAGGTAGGGCTGAGAGAGTTCCGAATAACTGTGACTAGCCTAAGGTCACCCAGCAGGAATGTCGGAGTGCAGAAAAACATCTGGTTCGCCGGATAAGCCTCCGCCACTTAGGTGGAGGAGTAGGGAATCAAACCCGGTTCTCCAGATAAGAATCCACCTGCTCTTAACCACTACACCATGTTTGAAAGAGGTAGGGCATGCCACCAGGTCAGAATCGGGCGACTAGATAAATATGCCCACATAATAATTAGGGTCGTAACTGATGAGTTGGGAAATTCCTGGAATCTTGCAGAGGATGGGGAAAATCTAGGGAGGGACCTCAGATATATATAATGCCCGAGAATCCACCCTACAAAGTTGCCATTTTCTTCAGGAGAACTGATTTCTGTCGTCTGGAGATCCGTTGAAATTCTGGTCAATCTCCAGGTCCCACCTGGAAATTGGCAACCCTACCATATACACAAGCTTAGGAGGTTAAGAGCTCGTGTATCTAATCTGGAGGAACTGGGTTTGATTCCCAGCTCTGCCGTCTGAGCTGTGGAGGCTCATCTGGGGAATTCAGATTAGCCTGTACACTCCAACACATACCAGCTGGGTGACCTTGGGCTAGTCACAGCTTCTCGGAGCTCTCTCAGCACCACCCACCTCACAGGGTGTTTGTTGTGAGGGGGAAGGGCAAGGAGATTGTCAGCCCCTTTGAGTCTCCTGCAGGAGAGAAAGGGGGGATATAAATCCAAACTCCTCCTCCTCCTCCTCCTCCTCCTCCTCCTCCTCCTCTTCTCTTCTTCTTCTTCTTCTTCTTCTTCTTCTTCTTCTTCTTCTTCTTCTTCTTCTTCTTCTTTCATTGGTTGACTCTGAACCTGCCTGGTACTATTGGCCAATGCCCATCTCGCTTCCTGCATCTTTTCTTGCAAATCTCTGCTGTACCCTGTTTAGTGGAAACCATCTTGCCTCCCCTTCTCCCCTGCCAGTAATTTAATCCTTGGAGTCTCTGTAGTGGCAGGCCGGCAGTTATTGCTCACGAGGTGCCTATTGACTGATAAGAGCAATTTTCAGACTTTTGTGCAACGCCTGGAGGGAATTCTATTTCACGCACCAAATCAATTTTTGCACATAACGCTTGCCGGCTATTGCCTCTGAGAACGTTTGCTTCGTAAATACCACCGGAGCTGCTGGCTGAGCCCCCCCATTCCCCTTCCCCCTTTTACTAGCTCCCAGTGCACATTTCACCTCCCCCCCGTTTTCTCTCTTTTATTTTCCCAGAATGTATTTGCAGGGGGAGGAAATAGAAGCTGTATCGCCGCGATGTTATGCGGCTCCCTTGACAACAAACAGAAATCTTCTGCCTGGTTCTTGCGGCTTGGCACCCGCACAGGTCCCCTTTTAGAGGTTCTGTAAAAAAAACACAGGAGGGCCTTCTCTGAACTTTAGCATGCAACTGTTTGCCTCCTCGACCACAGCCAGCTCTGGGGTGGGAGATTCCTGGACATTTGGAGATGGGGGGATAGAACCTGGGTTGGGGAGAATCATAGAGTTGGAAGAGACCCCAAGGACCATCAAGTCCAATCCCCTGCAATGCAGGAAGACACAATCAACGCACTCCTGACAGAGGGCCATCTAGCCTCGGTTTAAAAACCTCCAAAGAAGGAGACTCCACCACACTCCGAGGTAGTGCATTCCACTGTCGAACAGCCCTGACTGTCAGGAAGGTTTTCCCGATGTTTGGGTGGAATCTCTTTTCCTTCACCGTGTTCAGCTGGTTGTATAATGTTATGTTTTTATTTTAAAAAGGGGGGAAAACACAAATACTGTAAAGCGGGGATGGCCAACCTATGGCCATGCTGGCAGGGACTGATGGGAATTGTAGTCCATGAACATCTGGACCACCATAGTGATAGCGGAGCCAGAAGTGATTTTATTCCACTTCTGGTCTTGAGTTTAATAAAAACAGAATAATGTTTTATTTCTGTATAAGATAGGTAGGAACAACCCTGTATTAGATAGGAAGTAGGACTTATAGTTATCTTTTGTAATTGCGTCTGCATGGAACCTCCTTGGCTCAAGGCAGGAATCCACCCCTGCTCCACCTGGGCGCGTTCCTTTCATTTGTAAAACCCAGAATGGACGTTGACAAAAGGGACCCCGGAAGAAGTGCCTCCATCTGCCTAATCCCACCAGCAGGCAGATAAGGGTGCCATCATCGTTAAGTTTTGTTTCCTGACCCCAAGCACCCAAAGGACTCTTTTGTGCTTTTTTCCACCAATTACCTACGTCCCATTTTACCGCCCTACTCCAGCCGCGAAATTCAAGAAGGGACTGCCCATCGGACTCTGATTGGTTCCCATGTATTGTAGCTGTATGATTGGTTGTCATGTATTTTGTGAATGAATGGTTGTAGGCTGTCTTGTATTCTCCTGGACTCCCGACGGGAGAAAGTGTATTTAAGATGTTGTAAAGCTGCTAGGCAGCGCTGCTGCCGTGGTGTGGAGGTGCTGACACGTAGGTCAGCATCTCAATAAAATCTTTCTTATTTACTATACTCGCTGTGTCCCGTTTCTGTTCCCCTGCGCTGCCGAGAGCTGGTTGGTCTGGGGCTAATAAAAGTTACCAGGCAGTGTGGTAAAAATAGGTTGGTCACCCCTACTGTAAAGCAAATAGCCGCAAGGTAAGCCCTGTGTGCCCAAACGGTTACAGAGCTCACCCTCCAAAGCAGCCGTTTTCTCCAGGAAAACTGATCTCTGTGGGGAGGAGCTCAATTGTAATCACGGGAGAATCCACCCACCCCCCCAGGGAGGTGGTGGCAGCCCTGGAGGCCTTGCCTGGGCCATTCCCCCTCTGACAAATCTGCATTGCCCATAAGACGGAGCTGTTCCGCCGGGCTTTTGGAGTGTCCAGTCATTGATAGGTGCCCCCTCCTCTTCCTCTTCTTCACTTCTGGGTCTCTTATCACCTACGGGACCCGTTTCTCCCCCCTTTGGGGAGGGTTTTAATGAGGGTTATTGCGGACATTGTTTGTTACTGATCGCTGCGTTTTAAATTGTTTTAATGCACAGGTGTCAAATTCGCAGCCCTCCAGATGTTATGGACTACAGTTCCCATAATCCCCTGCGAGCATGATGCTGGCGGGGGATGATGGGAGCTGTAGTCCATAACATCTGGAGGGCCACGAGTTTGACACCTATGTTAATGTTTTTAAAGGTTATTGTATATATGTGAATTATGTTGTTCACTGCCCAGAGTTCTTCGGGGGTAGGGCGGTATACAAAACCCAATGATAGATAGATAGATAGATAGATAGATAGATAGATAGATAGATAGACAGACAGACAGACAGACAGACAGACAGACAGACAGACAGACAGACAGGCAGGCAGGCAGGCAGGCAGGCAGGCAGGCAGGCAGGCAGGCAGGCAGGCAGGCAGGCAGGCAGATGATGATGATGATGATGATGATGATGATGATGATGATGATGATGATGATGATGATGATGATGATGATGATGATGATGATGATGATGATGATGATGATGATGATGGAGAATGGGTAGATAGGTAGATAGGTAGATAGGTAGATAGGTAGATAGGTAGATAGGTAGACAGATAGCTTGCAAAGGGGGTGAGAGACTTAATTCAACCACAAAGTTCAGTCCTTTTCCTGCAGGCCCTTCCGCTCCTGTTAAGTTCTTTGCAAAGGTCTGAACGCTGTGTGTACCAGAAGGCCCATCTGTGGGGTTTACCTTATTCTTTCAGAGGTCTCCCCTCTGGACGCACGTCAGAGAGCAAGGGGCGCTGATTGCAGGGTCCGGAGACCACCTGCTGCAGCCCACTCTCCCCCCTCCCGAGGAAACGCATCTCCGGCCAGGTGGTTTCCAGGGAGCCGCTCAAGCTAAGCTGGGCTGAAGCCCATTAGACCACGGCGTTGGCCAGCAGTTGTACAGGATAATTGAGGGATATTTAGTGTCTGGCAGCTGGAGTTATGTCAGGTGCAATGTAGGGTTCATCAATCAGGGGGGAAACGCCTCGAACTCGCCCCCGACGCTCTGCCTGTTGCCTTGATTCACGTGGCCCTCTCCTGACAAAGGGCAGGTCCCTCCCTCCAGACAAGCGGAGCAAAGAAACTTCAGGCTCCTGACCCTCTTCTCTGCCTTATTATAGACCGCAATCTGCCCGGAAGGGCAACGAAATGGGGACCCCACAGGAAATGGGGGGTCGGAAGAGAGCAGAGCGGCCACATCTGCAGTCACCAAAACAGCTGATCAGAAGCAGAGCAGGGGCGAGGAAGGAAAGCCTTTGCATATGTTCCAATAAAGGGCGGGGAGCTTTGAGCATGAGGGGGATTTGGAATGGATTTGTAGGGTTCCCAACCTCCAGCTGGGGCCTCGATTTCTCCTACAGAAGAAGGAGAGTTTGGGTTCATTCCTTCCTTCCTTCCTTCCTTCCTTCCTTCCTTCCTTCCTTCCTTCCTTCCTTCCTTCCTTCCTTCCTTCCTTCCTTCCTTCCTTCCTTCCTTCCTTACTTACTTACTTACTTACTTACTTACTTACTTACTTACTTATATTTTTAGACCGCCCTCCCCAGTAGGCTCAGGGCGGTGTACATCCTAATTAAAACATAAAATAAAAGTATAACAGTAGTTCAATGTGTAATTTAAGAAGAAGAAGAGAAGAAGAAGAGTTTGGATTTTTATCCCCCCTTTCTCTCCTGCAGGAGACTCAAAGGGGCTGACAATCTCCTTGCCCTTCCCCCCTCACAACAAACACCCTGTGAGGTGGGTGGGGCTGAGAGAGCTCCGAGAAGCTGTGACTAGCCCAAGGTCACCCAGCTGGCATGTGTGGGAGTGCACAGGCTAATCTGGATTCCCCAGAGAAGCCTTCACAGCTCAGCCGGCAGAGCAGGGAATCAAACCCGGTTCCTCCAGATTAGATACACGAGCTCTTGACCTCCTACGCCACTGCTGCTCCTCCGCAATCAATATGGCGGCAGTTCCCTCCCTCCAACCCCATCCACGGGGGGCCTGGATGACATGAGGGTCTGATGGCTATCCTGGCTGGCCAAAAGCCTGGTGGAACAGGTCTGTTTTACAGGCCCTGCGGAAACTTTGAGGGTCCAGCAGGGCCCTGGTCTCCTTAGGGAGCCTGTTCCACCAGGTAGGGGCCAGGGCTGTGAAAGCCCTGGCCCTTGTAGAGGCCAGCCGGATCTGTTTTGGGCCGGGGATTTCCAGCAGACGCTCCTCCGAGGAGCGAAGGCCTGCTCAGTGATGGGATCCAAAAATTTTAGTAACAGGTTCCCATGGTGGTGGGATTCAAACTGTGGGGTAGCGCCGATGGGGCTGGGCGGGGCACGGCGGGGGCGTGGCCGGGCATTCCCAGGGCGGGGCATTCCTGGGTGGGGCTGTGGCAAGGACGCAGCCGCTGCGCCAGTCCTTGGGCGGGAAACGAATGCACGTAGGCGCAGGCTGCCACGCACGCTGGTGCACCCCCTGCTAGACTGCTTCAAGTTCTGCACGCTACTGCTGAGAGGAGGGGCGCAACTAAGGCAAAAATCACCTGGCAAAATCGCCAATTAGTAACCCCCTCTCGGCACACACAAATAATGAGTAACCTACTCTCAGGAACCTGTGAGAACCTGCTGGATCCCACCTCTGGTCCCGCTTCTAATTTGCAGAGCCGGGTTTGATTCCCCACTCTTCCACATTAGCGGCGAACTCTAATCTGGTGAGCTGGGTTTATTTTCCCTTTCTTCCACGTGAAGTCTGCTAAATGCCTCTTGGGTTAGTCACAGTTGTCTCAGAACTCTCTCAGCCCCAGTGGTGGGGAGGGGAAGGAGGGAGAGAGAGAGAGTTTGGATTTACAGTTATACCCCACTTTTCTCAACTGTAAGGAGACTCAAAGCAGCTCACAAACTCCTTCCCTTCATCTTCCCACTGAGGCAGGTGGGGCTGAGAGAGTTCTGAGAGAACTGTGACTAGCCCAAGGTCACCCAGCAGGCTTCATGTGGAGGAGCAGGGAACCAAATTCAGCTCATTAGATAAGTGTCTGCTGCTCAGGCGGAGGAGTGGGAAATCCAACCCGGTTCACCAGGTAGCGGTCCACTTGCTCTTAGCCACTACACCAAGATGGCTCTCCTGGAATCACAACTGATCTCCAGGCTACAACTCCTCTGGAGAAAATGAAAGCTCAAAGGTGGACTGTGTGGGAGCTTCAAACTTCCCAAGTTCTGCCTCCAAACATCCAGGCACTTCTCAGCCTAGAACTGGTGATCCTACGGGAGCTCCACTTCCAGATGGAATTAGGGAAATTGCTCACCTGCCCTCTTTGTAAAAGCACAAAATCCCATGGGAGTAGTATGTTCCAGCAGTAGAGAAGAGGCAGCCATTGGCCTGGGGCCAGCATTATGTCTGGACAATTGAATAATGGGTTTTCATCACCCAGGTGGTCCATCATCCTAGATCAGCAGGGGTCACACAGGTAATTAGGCCACTGAGAGGCTTTCCCCACTACAGAAGGGAGCAAAGGTCAACTCGGTTCCCTTCAGTGGAGGGCGATTCCAGGCTGTCCCCACAGCAACTGAGTTGGTCCCCTGGAACTGAGCTAAGTGGGCGGGATCATCTTGGTGCCTGTTTCGCTCCTCGATCGTGATTGGCGCTTATGTTACGGCGGGAAACGGGAGCGTTCTTCTTTTTTTTTACAATTTACAGTTACAGTTACATGCACTTTCCGCCTGCCACGACTCTCCCGTTCTGCGCATGCCACAAAAGCGGCTCGTGATTGGTTGAACGGATGAGGTGTCGTTTCGATGCTTCCCCACTTCGAAGCGGTATCGATCTTGTTCCGGCAGAAAAGTGTAGTTCATAACTGCGACAAGGATATCGCAGTTCTGAAGGGGGGCGGACCTGAGACAAAACAATGTTGAGCTCGGTGGCAGTGGGGATTCACTGAGGCGAACCTAGGTAGAAACCAGTTAAACTCTGTCAGTGGGGAAAGCCCCTGAGAAGAGCTTATGACATCTAACCATACCTGTTGTAGATCAGCCCCACAGCTGGTGGCTTTGGCCACTTACTTATGAACATGCTGCCTATTGAGCTAGGTCGCCATTGTGATGTTGTAACAGGGAGTCCTTATCTGACCTCTGTAGTTTCTCTTTAATAGTTTTTGTAACAGGTATTTGAATCTTTGCGTGGTAACTACTTGTGGGACAACTGCGATGGAACATTCTTGAGTTATTATGAGAAATATGATTTTGATTTTTGAATACTGGAATAGAATGCTATATTCATGAAGAAGAAGAAGAAGAAGAAGAAGAAGAAGAAGAAGAAGAAGAAGAAGAAGAAGAAGAAGAAGAAGAAGAAGAAGAAGAAGAAGAAGAAGAAGAAGAAGAAGAAGAAGAAGAAGAGAGTGTTTTGGATTTATATCCCCCCTTTCTCTCCTGTAGGAGACTCAAAGGGGCTTACAATCTCCTTGCCCTTCCCTCCTCACAACAAACACCCTGTGAGGTAGGTGGGGCTGAGAGAGCTCCGAGAAGCTGTGACTAGCCCAAGGTCCCCCAGCTGGCGTGTGTGGGAGAGCACAGGCTAATCTGAATTCCCCAGATAAGCCTCCACAGCTCAAGCGGCAGAGCAGAGAATCAAACCCGGTTCCTCCAGATCAGAGTGCACCTGCTCTTAGCCGCTATGCCACTGCTGAAGAGGAGGAGGAGGAGGTTTGGATTTATGCCCCACCTTATTCTCCTGTAAGGAGACTCAAGGTGGCTTACAAGCTCCTTTCCCTCCCCACAACAAAGACCTTGTGAGGCAGTTGGGGCTGAGAGAGTTCTGAAGAACTCTGCAGGAATGTAGGAGTCCGGAAACACATCTGGTTCACCAGATAAGCCCCTGCCACTCAGGTGGAGGAGTGGAGAATCAAACCCGGCTCTCCAGATTAGCATCCACCTGCTCTTAACCACTACACCACGCTGGCCGTGGGAACTTCTTTGATTTAAATGCCATTTTATTTCATTGCCAGAGTTCTTAGTCTCTCCTAGCCTTCGGGGCAGAGTGGTTTTGTAACCTCCAAGCAATGGCTGAAGCTCTCCTGGGGTTACAAGTGGAACAGAGATCAGTTCACCTTGAGAAAATGGCCACTCTGGAAGGTGTACTCTATGGCATTATACCAACTGAAACCCCTCCCCTCCCCAAACCCTGGCCTCTTCAGACTCCACCCCCCAAATGCCCAGGAATTTTCCAACCTGTAGCTGGCATTGCTATTAATCAGGCTGTGCCCACGATGTTCCTGGGAAAAACGCCAGCCCTGGGAGTTGTCCACATTCCCCAGCCAATGTTTGTTTGTTTGTTTAATACATTTATAGGCCCACCTTTTAAGCCACATAGCATTCCCAGGGCAGTGAGCATCACTTAAAAACACTTGAACATTAAAATAATATGTATGCAAATATTTAAGAGTACAGTACCAACACAGAAACATGCAAACAGATGCAAACACAATGGCGGAGGAGCACCCAATAGCTGCTCCGGAGGGTGAGGTGTGCAAGATTAAACTAACTGAGATGCTGGTTGTTGTGGGTTTTCCGGGTTGTGCGGCTGCCGTTTGGTAGATCTTGTTCCTAACATTTCGTCTGCATCTGTGGCTGGCATCTTCAGAGTTGTATTACTAACAGCAGTGGCGTAGGAGGTGAAGAGCTCGTGTATCTAATCTGGAGGAACCGGGTTTGATTCCCAGCTCTGCCGCCTGAGCTGTGGAGGCTTCTCTGGGGAATTCAGATTAGCCTGTGCACTCCCACACACGCCAGCTGGGTGACCTTGGGCTAGTCACAGCTTCTCGGAGCTCTCTCAGCCCCACCTACCTCACAGGGTGTTTGTTGTGAGGGGGGAAGGGCAAGGAGATTGTCAGCCCCTTTGAGTCTCCTGCAGGAGAGAAAGGGGGGATATAAATCCAAACTCTTCTTCTAACAGACTTCCCTCTGTGATACACCTCTGAAGATGCCAGCCACAGATGCAGGCAAAATGTTAGGAACAAGATCTACCAGACCACGGCCGCACAGCTTGGAAAACCCACAACAACCGACTAACTGAGATGCCTCCACAAACCCTGCCCTACCGAAGCAGCACCCCAAAATCTCCAGAAGGTCCCAGCCTTGGCAAACCTCTATTGACCTCAAAGATGCTAAGAGTAGAATCTGGGACCTTCCGAATGCAAGCTGGGTGCTCTCACAGATCTACCCTCCTGGCTTACCAAGAAGGCTGATAAGTTGATAATAAAACTGCAAGGATTGTCATGCCCTTATATAAAGCCGTGGTGCGACCGCACTTGGAGGACTGTGTTCAGTTCTGGTCGCCACATCTCAAAAAGGATATCGAAGAGATAGAAAAAGTGCAGAGAAGGGCAACGAGGTTGATTGAAGGATCGGAGCACCTTCCTTATGAGGAGAGGCTGCAGCGTTTGGGACTCTTTAGTTTGGAGAGGAGACGTCTGAGGGGGGATCTGATTGAAGTCTATAAAATTATGAATGGGGTAGAAAATGTGGACAGAGAGGAATTTTTCTCTCTTTCTCACAATACTCTGAACCAGGGGGCATCCATTGAAAATGCTGGGGGGAAGAATTAGGACTAATAAAAGGAAACACTTCTTCACGCAACGTGTGATTGGTGTTTGGGATATGCTGCCACAGGAGGTGGTGATGGCCACTAACCTGGATAGCTTTAAAAAGGGCTTGGACAGATTGATGGAGGAGAAGTCGATCTATGGCTACCAATCTTGATCCTCCTTGATCTGAGATTGCAAATGCCTTAGCAGACCAGGTGCTCAAGAGGAGCAGCAGCAGCAGAAGGCCATTGCTTTCACCTCCTGCATGTGAGCTCCCAAAGGCACCTGGTGGGCCACTGCGAGTAGCAGAGTGCTGGACTAGAGGGACTCTGGTCTGATCCAGCAGGCTCGTTCTTATGTTCTTAAGGCTTTGAGAGGCATTTCCTTTCATGAATTCTGTGTCATCAAACAGTGACCGGTTCCCTGCCCTTTTGAGGTGGGGACTCGAAGTAGCCCTCAGCAGCTGGCATTTAGATTTTGGAGGGGAAGGACGGTTTTCGGAGCGCTTGCTGACAAAAGCCGATCCACGTTCCCTGGCAGCCCCCTGAAATTCCCCCTGGCCTGGCCTGTGGGTCATAAGGTGAGCCTCATCTTGCCCGCTTTATAGCAGAGCCCAAATTTCTGAAGGCTTTAAGGGGCCATAAATTGTCCAGATGCTGCCGGGATGGGCCCCTCTTGCAAACGGCTCTCTGTTTGCTTTGCAGCTTTGAAGGCTTAAACCAAGGGCCAGCTGCTAATATGGGCCTTTCGCTAATCCCGCCCGGTCAGATGGGGAAGGTCTCCGTGCAGGGAAGGTACCATTGCCACATCTGGGACGGGGGGGATCTAGAGCACTGATCTTCTGCGTGTGGCCGTACCTTCGAATCTGCTGCTGTCGCACCCTTCAGCAGGGATTTTTTTTTTGGCCTTCCTGTACTCATCAGGTTCCTTCAGGTAGAGCAGGCCTGAGTCATAGTGCCGCTTTTCCTCCAGGATTATGGATCTCGCTTTTCCCCCCTGGCAAATTACGAGCTACAGGCTGCCTCCCTGGGGCAAATGAGGAAGAGTCCCCTAGGGCAGTGATGGCGAACCTTTTTGAGACCGAGTGCCCAAACTGTACTCGCTTGGCACTTATTTATCGCAAAGTGCCAACACAGCAATTCAACCTGAATACGGAGGTTTTAGTTTAGAAAAATGGTTGGCTCCGAGGTGTGCGTTACTCGGGAGTATGCTTGGTGGTAGTCAGTGGCTTTGCTTTGAAGCAACCGTGCAACTCTTCCAACAGGTGAATCACGACCCTAGGAGGGTTTACTCAAAAGCAAGCCCCATGGCCAGCAACCAAGCTAACTCCCAGGTAAAGGATCGCGCTTTAGTTCTTCGCATGAAAATCAGTGGGGCTTAACAGCACTTAACAAGGTTACCTGCACCACTTCCCCGAAGCTAGGTCTTAGGTTTAATGCTAATAATCAAGCCCAGCAGCCCAGGCCAGCCTAGATGTGTGTGTGGGGGGGCCCACAGAGTGGACGTGCCCACAGAGTGCACGTGCCCACAGAGTGGGCTCTGAGTGCCACCTCTGGCACCCGTGCCATAGGTTCGCCACCACTGCCCTAGGGCATAATCCGATCATAAACTGATCGCCTAATTATAACTACGTTGTGAATGTGGAAATGGCAAAAGCTTGGGCTAAATAGCGACAACCAGTTATTTTCCTACACAATCTGGTGAAACTGGACAGGAGAAACCAGAATTCAAATACTCTGCTGGGGAGAGAGAGGCTAGAATAATGGGGCTGGTTAATGACTTCTCCAATGTGTGCACATAATAGTTTTGCCTGACCTCTGACCCTCAACCCCTGGGAGTTTTTTTGGGGGGTGCATGGGGGGGGAAGTGATGACTGGCATTGTGAGGTCACTTCCCATTTTTCACAAATTTTTCACACAGAAGTGCCATTTTGGCACTCTAGGATAGTGGTGGCGAACGTTTGGCACTCCAGATGTTATGGACTACAATTCCCATCAGCCCCTGCCAGCATGGCCAATTGGCCATGGTCTGGGTGGGGGGGGGGGGGGGAGGGGTGTGAGGGGTGGGGGGGGGGTGGGGAGGGGTGGGTGGGGGGGGGATGGGGGGGGTTGGGGGGGGGGGGGTGGGGGGGGGTAGGGTGGGGGGGGTGGAGGGGGGGGGGGGGGGGGGGTGGGGGGGGTGGGGGGTGGGGCTTTGGGGGTGGGGGGGGGGGGGGGGGGGGGGGGGGGGGGGGGGGGGGGGGGGGGGGTGGGGGGGGGGGGGGGTGGGGGGGGGGGGGGGTGGGGGGGGGGGGGGGTGGGGGGGGGGGGGGGTGGGGGGGGGGGGGGGTGGGGGGGGGGGGGGGTGGGGGGGGGGGGGGGTGGGGGGGGGGGGGGGTGGGGGGGGGGGGGGGTGGGGGGGGGGGGGGGTGGGGGGGGGGGGGGGTGGGGGGGGGGGGGGGTGGGGGGGGGGGGGGGTGGGGGGGGGGGGGGGTGGGGGGGGGGGGGGGTGGGGGGGGGGGGGGGTGGGGGGGGGGGGGGGTGGGGGGGGGGGGGGGTGGGGGGGGGGGGGGGTGGGGGGGGGGGGGGGTGGGGGGGGGGGGGGGTGGGGGGGGGGGGGGGTGGGGGGGGGGGGGGGTGGGGGGGGGGGGGGGTGGGGGGGGGGGGGGGTGGGGGGGGGGGGGGGTGGGGGGGGGGGGGGGTGGGGGGGGGGGGGGGTGGGGGGGGGGGGGGGTGGGGGGGGGGGGGGGTGGGGGGGGGGGGGGGTGGGGGGGGGGGGGGGTGGGGGGGGGGGGGGGTGGGGGGGGGGGGGGGTGGGGGGGGGGGGGGGTGGGGGGGGGGGGGGGTGGGGGGGGGGGGGGGTGGGGGGGGGGGGGGGTGGGGGGGGGGGGGGGTGGGGGGGGGGGGGGGTGGGGGGGGGGGGGGGTGGGGGGGGGGGGGGGTGGGGGGGGGGGGGGGTGGGGGGGGGGGGGGGTGGGGGGGGGGGGGGGTGGGGGGGGGGGGGGGTGGGGGGGGGGGGGGGTGGGGGGGGGGGGGGGTGGGGGGGGGGGGGGGTGGGGGGGGGGGGGGGTGGGGGGGGGGGGGGGTGGGGGGGGGGGGGGGTGGGGGGGGGGGGGGGTGGGGGGGGGGGGGGGTGGGGGGGGGGGGGGGTGGGGGGGGGGGGGGGTGGGGGGGGGGGGGGGTGGGGGGGGGGGGGGGTGGGGGGGGGGGGGGGTGGGGGGGGGGGGGGGTGGGGGGGGGGGGGGGTGGGGGGGGGGGGGGGTGGGGGGGGGGGGGGGTGGGGGGGGGGGGGGGTGGGGGGGGGGGGGGGTGGGGGGGGGGGGGGGTGGGGGGGGGGGGGGGTGGGGGGGGGGGGGGGTGGGGGGGGGGGGGGGTGGGGGGGGGGGGGGGTGGGGGGGGGGGGGGGTGGGGGGGGGGGGGGGTGGGGGGGGGGGGGGGTGGGGGGGGGGGGGGGTGGGGGGGGGGGGGGGTGGGGGGGGGGGGGGGTGGGGGGGGGGGGGGGTGGGGGGGGGGGGGGGTGGGGGGGGGGGGGGGTGGGGGGGGGGGGGGGTGGGGGGGGGGGGGGGTGGGGGGGGGGGGGGGTGGGGGGGGGGGGGGGTGGGGGGGGGGGGGGGTGGGGGGGGGGGGGGGTGGGGGGGGGGGGGGGTGGGGGGGGGGGGGGGTGGGGGGGGGGGGGGGTGGGGGGGGGGGGGGGTGGGGGGGGGGGGGGGTGGGGGGGGGGGGGGGTGGGGGGGGGGGGGGGTGGGGGGGGGGGGGGGTGGGGGGGGGGGGGGGTGGGGGGGGGGGGGGGTGGGGGGGGGGGGGGGTGGGGGGGGGGGGGGGTGGGGGGGGGGGGGGGTGGGGGGGGGGGGGGGTGGGGGGGGGGGGGGGTGGGGGGGGGGGGGGGTGGGGGGGGGGGGGGGTGGGGGGGGGGGGGGGTGGGGGGGGGGGGGGGTGGGGGGGGGGGGGGGTGGGGGGGGGGGGGGGTGGGGGGGGGGGGGGGTGGGGGGGGGGGGGGGTGGGGGGGGGGGGGGGTGGGGGGGGGGGGGGGTGGGGGGGGGGGGGGGTGGGGGGGGGGGGGGGTGGGGGGGGGGGGGGGTGGGGGGGGGGGGGGGTGGGGGGGGGGGGGGGTGGGGGGGGGGGGGGGTGGGGGGGGGGGGGGGTGGGGGGGGGGGGGGGTGGGGGGGGGGGGGGGTGGGGGGGGGGGGGGGTGGGGGGGGGGGGGGGTGGGGGGGGGGGGGGGTGGGGGGGGGGGGGGGTGGGGGGGGGGGGGGGTGGGGGGGGGGGGGGGTGGGGGGGGGGGGGGGTGGGGGGGGGGGGGGGTGGGGGGGGGGGGGGGTGGGGGGGGGGGGGGGTGGGGGGGGGGGGGGGTGGGGGGGGGGGGGGGTGGGGGGGGGGGGGGGTGGGGGGGGGGGGGGGTGGGGGGGGGGGGGGGTGGGGGGGGGGGGGGGTGGGGGGGGGGGGGGGTGGGGGGGGGGGGGGGTGGGGGGGGGGGGGGGTGGGGGGGGGGGGGGGTGGGGGGGGGGGGGGGTGGGGGGGGGGGGGGGTGGGGGGGGGGGGGGGTGGGGGGGGGGGGGGGTGGGGGGGGGGGGGGGTGGGGGGGGGGGGGGGTGGGGGGGGGGGGGGGTGGGGGGGGGGGGGGGTGGGGGGGGGGGGGGGTGGGGGGGGGGGGGGGTGGGGGGGGGGGGGGGTGGGGGGGGGGGGGGGTGGGGGGGGGGGGGGGTGGGGGGGGGGGGGGGTGGGGGGGGGGGGGGGTGGGGGGGGGGGGGGGTGGGGGGGGGGGGGGGTGGGGGGGGGGGGGGGTGGGGGGGGGGGGGGGTGGGGGGGGGGGGGGGTGGGGGGGGGGGGGGGTGGGGGGGGGGGGGGGTGGGGGGGGGGGGGGGTGGGGGGGGGGGGGGGTGGGGGGGGGGGGGGGTGGGGGGGGGGGGGGGTGGGGGGGGGGGGGGGTGGGGGGGGGGGGGGGTGGGGGGGGGGGGGGGTGGGGGGGGGGGGGGGTGGGGGGGGGGGGGGGTGGGGGGGGGGGGGGGTGGGGGGGGGGGGGGGTGGGGGGGGGGGGGGGTGGGGGGGGGGGGGGGTGGGGGGGGGGGGGGGTGGGGGGGGGGGGGGGTGGGGGGGGGGGGGGGTGGGGGGGGGGGGGGGTGGGGGGGGGGGGGGGTGGGGGGGGGGGGGGGTGGGGGGGGGGGGGGGTGGGGGGGGGGGGGGGTGGGGGGGGGGGGGGGTGGGGGGGGGGGGGGGTGGGGGGGGGGGGGGGTGGGGGGGGGGGGGGGTGGGGGGGGGGGGGGGTGGGGGGGGGGGGGGGTGGGGGGGGGGGGGGGTGGGGGGGGGGGGGGGTGGGGGGGGGGGGGGGTGGGGGGGGGGGGGGGTGGGGGGGGGGGGGGGTGGGGGGGGGGGGGGGTGGGGGGGGGGGGGGGTGGGGGGGGGGGGGGGTGGGGGGGGGGGGGGGTGGGGGGGGGGGGGGGTGGGGGGGGGGGGGGGTGGGGGGGGGGGGGGGTGGGGGGGGGGGGGGGTGGGGGGGGGGGGGGGTGGGGGGGGGGGGGGGTGGGGGGGGGGGGGGGTGGGGGGGGGGGGGGGTGGGGGGGGGGGGGGGTGGGGGGGGGGGGGGGTGGGGGGGGGGGGGGGTGGGGGGGGGGGGGGGTGGGGGGGGGGGGGGGTGGGGGGGGGGGGGGGTGGGGGGGGGGGGGGGTGGGGGGGGGGGGGGGTGGGGGGGGGGGGGGGTGGGGGGGGGGGGGGGTGGGGGGGGGGGGGGGTGGGGGGGGGGGGGGGTGGGGGGGGGGGGGGGTGGGGGGGGGGGGGGGTGGGGGGGGGGGGGGGTGGGGGGGGGGGGGGGTGGGGGGGGGGGGGGGTGGGGGGGGGGGGGGGTGGGGGGGGGGGGGGGTGGGGGGGGGGGGGGGTGGGGGGGGGGGGGGGTGGGGGGGGGGGGGGGTGGGGGGGGGGGGGGGTGGGGGGGGGGGGGGGTGGGGGGGGGGGGGGGTGGGGGGGGGGGGGGGTGGGGGGGGGGGGGGGTGGGGGGGGGGGGGGGTGGGGGGGGGGGGGGGTGGGGGGGGGGGGGGGTGGGGGGGGGGGGGGGTGGGGGGGGGGGGGGGTGGGGGGGGGGGGGGGTGGGGGGGGGGGGGGGTGGGGGGGGGGGGGGGTGGGGGGGGGGGGGGGTGGGGGGGGGGGGGGGTGGGGGGGGGGGGGGGTGGGGGGGGGGGGGGGTGGGGGGGGGGGGGGGTGGGGGGGGGGGGGGGTGGGGGGGGGGGGGGGTGGGGGGGGGGGGGGGTGGGGGGGGGGGGGGGTGGGGGGGGGGGGGGGTGGGGGGGGGGGGGGGTGGGGGGGGGGGGGGGTGGGGGGGGGGGGGGGTGGGGGGGGGGGGGGGTGGGGGGGGGGGGGGGTGGGGGGGGGGGGGGGTGGGGGGGGGGGGGGGTGGGGGGGGGGGGGGGTGGGGGGGGGGGGGGGTGGGGGGGGGGGGGGGTGGGGGGGGGGGGGGGTGGGGGGGGGGGGGGGTGGGGGGGGGGGGGGGTGGGGGGGGGGGGGGGTGGGGGGGGGGGGGGGTGGGGGGGGGGGGGGGTGGGGGGGGGGGGGGGTGGGGGGGGGGGGGGGTGGGGGGGGGGGGGGGTGGGGGGGGGGGGGGGTGGGGGGGGGGGGGGGTGGGGGGGGGGGGGGGTGGGGGGGGGGGGGGGTGGGGGGGGGGGGGGGTGGGGGGGGGGGGGGGTGGGGGGGGGGGGGGGTGGGGGGGGGGGGGGGTGGGGGGGGGGGGGGGTGGGGGGGGGGGGGGGTGGGGGGGGGGGGGGGTGGGGGGGGGGGGGGGTGGGGGGGGGGGGGGGTGGGGGGGGGGGGGGGTGGGGGGGGGGGGGGGTGGGGGGGGGGGGGGGTGGGGGGGGGGGGGGGTGGGGGGGGGGGGGGGTGGGGGGGGGGGGGGGTGGGGGGGGGGGGGGGTGGGGGGGGGGGGGGGTGGGGGGGGGGGGGGGTGGGGGGGGGGGGGGGTGGGGGGGGGGGGGGGTGGGGGGGGGGGGGGGTGGGGGGGGGGGGGGGTGGGGGGGGGGGGGGGTGGGGGGGGGGGGGGGTGGGGGGGGGGGGGGGTGGGGGGGGGGGGGGGTGGGGGGGGGGGGGGGTGGGGGGGGGGGGGGGTGGGGGGGGGGGGGGGTGGGGGGGGGGGGGGGTGGGGGGGGGGGGGGGTGGGGGGGGGGGGGGGTGGGGGGGGGGGGGGGTGGGGGGGGGGGGGGGTGGGGGGGGGGGGGGGTGGGGGGGGGGGGGGGTGGGGGGGGGGGGGGGTGGGGGGGGGGGGGGGTGGGGGGGGGGGGGGGTGGGGGGGGGGGGGGGTGGGGGGGGGGGGGGGTGGGGGGGGGGGGGGGTGGGGGGGGGGGGGGGTGGGGGGGGGGGGGGGTGGGGGGGGGGGGGGGTGGGGGGGGGGGGGGGTGGGGGGGGGGGGGGGTGGGGGGGGGGGGGGGTGGGGGGGGGGGGGGGTGGGGGGGGGGGGGGGTGGGGGGGGGGGGGGGTGGGGGGGGGGGGGGGTGGGGGGGGGGGGGGGTGGGGGGGGGGGGGGGTGGGGGGGGGGGGGGGTGGGGGGGGGGGGGGGTGGGGGGGGGGGGGGGTGGGGGGGGGGGGGGGTGGGGGGGGGGGGGGGTGGGGGGGGGGGGGGGTGGGGGGGGGGGGGGGTGGGGGGGGGGGGGGGTGGGGGGGGGGGGGGGTGGGGGGGGGGGGGGGTGGGGGGGGGGGGGGGTGGGGGGGGGGGGGGGTGGGGGGGGGGGGGGGTGGGGGGGGGGGGGGGTGGGGGGGGGGGGGGGTGGGGGGGGGGGGGGGTGGGGGGGGGGGGGGGTGGGGGGGGGGGGGGGTGGGGGGGGGGGGGGGTGGGGGGGGGGGGGGGTGGGGGGGGGGGGGGGTGGGGGGGGGGGGGGGTGGGGGGGGGGGGGGGTGGGGGGGGGGGGGGGTGGGGGGGGGGGGGGGTGGGGGGGGGGGGGGGTGGGGGGGGGGGGGGGTGGGGGGGGGGGGGGGTGGGGGGGGGGGGGGGTGGGGGGGGGGGGGGGTGGGGGGGGGGGGGGGTGGGGGGGGGGGGGGGTGGGGGGGGGGGGGGGTGGGGGGGGGGGGGGGTGGGGGGGGGGGGGGGTGGGGGGGGGGGGGGGTGGGGGGGGGGGGGGGTGGGGGGGGGGGGGGGTGGGGGGGGGGGGGGGTGGGGGGGGGGGGGGGTGGGGGGGGGGGGGGGTGGGGGGGGGGGGGGGTGGGGGGGGGGGGGGGTGGGGGGGGGGGGGGGTGGGGGGGGGGGGGGGTGGGGGGGGGGGGGGGTGGGGGGGGGGGGGGGTGGGGGGGGGGGGGGGTGGGGGGGGGGGGGGGTGGGGGGGGGGGGGGGTGGGGGGGGGGGGGGGTGGGGGGGGGGGGGGGTGGGGGGGGGGGGGGGTGGGGGGGGGGGGGGGTGGGGGGGGGGGGGGGTGGGGGGGGGGGGGGGTGGGGGGGGGGGGGGGTGGGGGGGGGGGGGGGTGGGGGGGGGGGGGGGTGGGGGGGGGGGGGGGTGGGGGGGGGGGGGGGTGGGGGGGGGGGGGGGTGGGGGGGGGGGGGGGTGGGGGGGGGGGGGGGTGGGGGGGGGGGGGGGTGGGGGGGGGGGGGGGTGGGGGGGGGGGGGGGTGGGGGGGGGGGGGGGTGGGGGGGGGGGGGGGTGGGGGGGGGGGGGGGTGGGGGGGGGGGGGGGTGGGGGGGGGGGGGGGTGGGGGGGGGGGGGGGTGGGGGGGGGGGGGGGTGGGGGGGGGGGGGGGTGGGGGGGGGGGGGGGTGGGGGGGGGGGGGGGTGGGGGGGGGGGGGGGTGGGGGGGGGGGGGGGTGGGGGGGGGGGGGGGTGGGGGGGGGGGGGGGTGGGGGGGGGGGGGGGTGGGGGGGGGGGGGGGTGGGGGGGGGGGGGGGTGGGGGGGGGGGGGGGTGGGGGGGGGGGGGGGTGGGGGGGGGGGGGGGTGGGGGGGGGGGGGGGTGGGGGGGGGGGGGGGTGGGGGGGGGGGGGGGTGGGGGGGGGGGGGGGTGGGGGGGGGGGGGGGTGGGGGGGGGGGGGGGTGGGGGGGGGGGGGGGTGGGGGGGGGGGGGGGTGGGGGGGGGGGGGGGTGGGGGGGGGGGGGGGTGGGGGGGGGGGGGGGTGGGGGGGGGGGGGGGTGGGGGGGGGGGGGGGTGGGGGGGGGGGGGGGTGGGGGGGGGGGGGGGTGGGGGGGGGGGGGGGTGGGGGGGGGGGGGGGTGGGGGGGGGGGGGGGTGGGGGGGGGGGGGGGTGGGGGGGGGGGGGGGTGGGGGGGGGGGGGGGTGGGGGGGGGGGGGGGTGGGGGGGGGGGGGGGTGGGGGGGGGGGGGGGTGGGGGGGGGGGGGGGTGGGGGGGGGGGGGGGTGGGGGGGGGGGGGGGTGGGGGGGGGGGGGGGTGGGGGGGGGGGGGGGTGGGGGGGGGGGGGGGTGGGGGGGGGGGGGGGTGGGGGGGGGGGGGGGTGGGGGGGGGGGGGGGTGGGGGGGGGGGGGGGTGGGGGGGGGGGGGGGTGGGGGGGGGGGGGGGTGGGGGGGGGGGGGGGTGGGGGGGGGGGGGGGTGGGGGGGGGGGGGGGTGGGGGGGGGGGGGGGTGGGGGGGGGGGGGGGTGGGGGGGGGGGGGGGTGGGGGGGGGGGGGGGTGGGGGGGGGGGGGGGTGGGGGGGGGGGGGGGTGGGGGGGGGGGGGGGTGGGGGGGGGGGGGGGTGGGGGGGGGGGGGGGTGGGGGGGGGGGGGGGTGGGGGGGGGGGGGGGTGGGGGGGGGGGGGGGTGGGGGGGGGGGGGGGTGGGGGGGGGGGGGGGTGGGGGGGGGGGGGGGTGGGGGGGGGGGGGGGTGGGGGGGGGGGGGGGTGGGGGGGGGGGGGGGTGGGGGGGGGGGGGGGTGGGGGGGGGGGGGGGTGGGGGGGGGGGGGGGTGGGGGGGGGGGGGGGTGGGGGGGGGGGGGGGTGGGGGGGGGGGGGGGTGGGGGGGGGGGGGGGTGGGGGGGGGGGGGGGTGGGGGGGGGGGGGGGTGGGGGGGGGGGGGGGTGGGGGGGGGGGGGGGTGGGGGGGGGGGGGGGTGGGGGGGGGGGGGGGTGGGGGGGGGGGGGGGTGGGGGGGGGGGGGGGTGGGGGGGGGGGGGGGTGGGGGGGGGGGGGGGTGGGGGGGGGGGGGGGTGGGGGGGGGGGGGGGTGGGGGGGGGGGGGGGTGGGGGGGGGGGGGGGTGGGGGGGGGGGGGGGTGGGGGGGGGGGGGGGTGGGGGGGGGGGGGGGTGGGGGGGGGGGGGGGTGGGGGGGGGGGGGGGTGGGGGGGGGGGGGGGTGGGGGGGGGGGGGGGTGGGGGGGGGGGGGGGTGGGGGGGGGGGGGGGTGGGGGGGGGGGGGGGTGGGGGGGGGGGGGGGTGGGGGGGGGGGGGGGTGGGGGGGGGGGGGGGTGGGGGGGGGGGGGGGTGGGGGGGGGGGGGGGTGGGGGGGGGGGGGGGTGGGGGGGGGGGGGGGTGGGGGGGGGGGGGGGTGGGGGGGGGGGGGGGTGGGGGGGGGGGGGGGTGGGGGGGGGGGGGGGTGGGGGGGGGGGGGGGTGGGGGGGGGGGGGGGTGGGGGGGGGGGGGGGTGGGGGGGGGGGGGGGTGGGGGGGGGGGGGGGTGGGGGGGGGGGGGGGTGGGGGGGGGGGGGGGTGGGGGGGGGGGGGGGTGGGGGGGGGGGGGGGTGGGGGGGGGGGGGGGTGGGGGGGGGGGGGGGTGGGGGGGGGGGGGGGTGGGGGGGGGGGGGGGTGGGGGGGGGGGGGGGTGGGGGGGGGGGGGGGTGGGGGGGGGGGGGGGTGGGGGGGGGGGGGGGTGGGGGGGGGGGGGGGTGGGGGGGGGGGGGGGTGGGGGGGGGGGGGGGTGGGGGGGGGGGGGGGTGGGGGGGGGGGGGGGTGGGGGGGGGGGGGGGTGGGGGGGGGGGGGGGTGGGGGGGGGGGGGGGTGGGGGGGGGGGGGGGTGGGGGGGGGGGGGGGTGGGGGGGGGGGGGGGTGGGGGGGGGGGGGGGTGGGGGGGGGGGGGGGTGGGGGGGGGGGGGGGTGGGGGGGGGGGGGGGTGGGGGGGGGGGGGGGTGGGGGGGGGGGGGGGTGGGGGGGGGGGGGGGTGGGGGGGGGGGGGGGTGGGGGGGGGGGGGGGTGGGGGGGGGGGGGGGTGGGGGGGGGGGGGGGTGGGGGGGGGGGGGGGTGGGGGGGGGGGGGGGTGGGGGGGGGGGGGGGTGGGGGGGGGGGGGGGTGGGGGGGGGGGGGGGTGGGGGGGGGGGGGGGTGGGGGGGGGGGGGGGTGGGGGGGGGGGGGGGTGGGGGGGGGGGGGGGTGGGGGGGGGGGGGGGTGGGGGGGGGGGGGGGTGGGGGGGGGGGGGGGTGGGGGGGGGGGGGGGTGGGGGGGGGGGGGGGTGGGGGGGGGGGGGGGTGGGGGGGGGGGGGGGTGGGGGGGGGGGGGGGTGGGGGGGGGGGGGGGTGGGGGGGGGGGGGGGTGGGGGGGGGGGGGGGTGGGGGGGGGGGGGGGTGGGGGGGGGGGGGGGTGGGGGGGGGGGGGGGTGGGGGGGGGGGGGGGTGGGGGGGGGGGGGGGTGGGGGGGGGGGGGGGTGGGGGGGGGGGGGGGTGGGGGGGGGGGGGGGTGGGGGGGGGGGGGGGTGGGGGGGGGGGGGGGTGGGGGGGGGGGGGGGTGGGGGGGGGGGGGGGTGGGGGGGGGGGGGGGTGGGGGGGGGGGGGGGTGGGGGGGGGGGGGGGTGGGGGGGGGGGGGGGTGGGGGGGGGGGGGGGTGGGGGGGGGGGGGGGTGGGGGGGGGGGGGGGTGGGGGGGGGGGGGGGTGGGGGGGGGGGGGGGTGGGGGGGGGGGGGGGTGGGGGGGGGGGGGGGTGGGGGGGGGGGGGGGTGGGGGGGGGGGGGGGTGGGGGGGGGGGGGGGTGGGGGGGGGGGGGGGTGGGGGGGGGGGGGGGTGGGGGGGGGGGGGGGTGGGGGGGGGGGGGGGTGGGGGGGGGGGGGGGTGGGGGGGGGGGGGGGTGGGGGGGGGGGGGGGTGGGGGGGGGGGGGGGTGGGGGGGGGGGGGGGTGGGGGGGGGGGGGGGTGGGGGGGGGGGGGGGTGGGGGGGGGGGGGGGTGGGGGGGGGGGGGGGTGGGGGGGGGGGGGGGTGGGGGGGGGGGGGGGTGGGGGGGGGGGGGGGTGGGGGGGGGGGGGGGTGGGGGGGGGGGGGGGTGGGGGGGGGGGGGGGTGGGGGGGGGGGGGGGTGGGGGGGGGGGGGGGTGGGGGGGGGGGGGGGTGGGGGGGGGGGGGGGTGGGGGGGGGGGGGGGTGGGGGGGGGGGGGGGTGGGGGGGGGGGGGGGTGGGGGGGGGGGGGGGTGGGGGGGGGGGGGGGTGGGGGGGGGGGGGGGTGGGGGGGGGGGGGGGTGGGGGGGGGGGGGGGTGGGGGGGGGGGGGGGTGGGGGGGGGGGGGGGTGGGGGGGGGGGGGGGTGGGGGGGGGGGGGGGTGGGGGGGGGGGGGGGTGGGGGGGGGGGGGGGTGGGGGGGGGGGGGGGTGGGGGGGGGGGGGGGTGGGGGGGGGGGGGGGTGGGGGGGGGGGGGGGTGGGGGGGGGGGGGGGTGGGGGGGGGGGGGGGTGGGGGGGGGGGGGGGTGGGGGGGGGGGGGGGTGGGGGGGGGGGGGGGTGGGGGGGGGGGGGGGTGGGGGGGGGGGGGGGTGGGGGGGGGGGGGGGTGGGGGGGGGGGGGGGTGGGGGGGGGGGGGGGTGGGGGGGGGGGGGGGTGGGGGGGGGGGGGGGTGGGGGGGGGGGGGGGTGGGGGGGGGGGGGGGTGGGGGGGGGGGGGGGTGGGGGGGGGGGGGGGTGGGGGGGGGGGGGGGTGGGGGGGGGGGGGGGTGGGGGGGGGGGGGGGTGGGGGGGGGGGGGGGTGGGGGGGGGGGGGGGTGGGGGGGGGGGGGGGTGGGGGGGGGGGGGGGTGGGGGGGGGGGGGGGTGGGGGGGGGGGGGGGTGGGGGGGGGGGGGGGTGGGGGGGGGGGGGGGTGGGGGGGGGGGGGGGTGGGGGGGGGGGGGGGTGGGGGGGGGGGGGGGTGGGGGGGGGGGGGGGTGGGGGGGGGGGGGGGTGGGGGGGGGGGGGGGTGGGGGGGGGGGGGGGTGGGGGGGGGGGGGGGTGGGGGGGGGGGGGGGTGGGGGGGGGGGGGGGTGGGGGGGGGGGGGGGTGGGGGGGGGGGGGGGTGGGGGGGGGGGGGGGTGGGGGGGGGGGGGGGTGGGGGGGGGGGGGGGTGGGGGGGGGGGGGGGTGGGGGGGGGGGGGGGTGGGGGGGGGGGGGGGTGGGGGGGGGGGGGGGTGGGGGGGGGGGGGGGTGGGGGGGGGGGGGGGTGGGGGGGGGGGGGGGTGGGGGGGGGGGGGGGTGGGGGGGGGGGGGGGTGGGGGGGGGGGGGGGTGGGGGGGGGGGGGGGTGGGGGGGGGGGGGGGTGGGGGGGGGGGGGGGTGGGGGGGGGGGGGGGTGGGGGGGGGGGGGGGTGGGGGGGGGGGGGGGTGGGGGGGGGGGGGGGTGGGGGGGGGGGGGGGTGGGGGGGGGGGGGGGTGGGGGGGGGGGGGGGTGGGGGGGGGGGGGGGTGGGGGGGGGGGGGGGTGGGGGGGGGGGGGGGTGGGGGGGGGGGGGGGTGGGGGGGGGGGGGGGTGGGGGGGGGGGGGGGTGGGGGGGGGGGGGGGTGGGGGGGGGGGGGGGTGGGGGGGGGGGGGGGTGGGGGGGGGGGGGGGTGGGGGGGGGGGGGGGTGGGGGGGGGGGGGGGTGGGGGGGGGGGGGGGTGGGGGGGGGGGGGGGTGGGGGGGGGGGGGGGTGGGGGGGGGGGGGGGTGGGGGGGGGGGGGGGTGGGGGGGGGGGGGGGTGGGGGGGGGGGGGGGTGGGGGGGGGGGGGGGTGGGGGGGGGGGGGGGTGGGGGGGGGGGGGGGTGGGGGGGGGGGGGGGTGGGGGGGGGGGGGGGTGGGGGGGGGGGGGGGTGGGGGGGGGGGGGGGTGGGGGGGGGGGGGGGTGGGGGGGGGGGGGGGTGGGGGGGGGGGGGGGTGGGGGGGGGGGGGGGTGGGGGGGGGGGGGGGTGGGGGGGGGGGGGGGTGGGGGGGGGGGGGGGTGGGGGGGGGGGGGGGTGGGGGGGGGGGGGGGTGGGGGGGGGGGGGGGTGGGGGGGGGGGGGGGTGGGGGGGGGGGGGGGTGGGGGGGGGGGGGGGTGGGGGGGGGGGGGGGTGGGGGGGGGGGGGGGTGGGGGGGGGGGGGGGTGGGGGGGGGGGGGGGTGGGGGGGGGGGGGGGTGGGGGGGGGGGGGGGTGGGGGGGGGGGGGGGTGGGGGGGGGGGGGGGTGGGGGGGGGGGGGGGTGGGGGGGGGGGGGGGTGGGGGGGGGGGGGGGTGGGGGGGGGGGGGGGTGGGGGGGGGGGGGGGTGGGGGGGGGGGGGGGTGGGGGGGGGGGGGGGTGGGGGGGGGGGGGGGTGGGGGGGGGGGGGGGTGGGGGGGGGGGGGGGTGGGGGGGGGGGGGGGTGGGGGGGGGGGGGGGTGGGGGGGGGGGGGGGTGGGGGGGGGGGGGGGTGGGGGGGGGGGGGGGTGGGGGGGGGGGGGGGTGGGGGGGGGGGGGGGTGGGGGGGGGGGGGGGTGGGGGGGGGGGGGGGTGGGGGGGGGGGGGGGTGGGGGGGGGGGGGGGTGGGGGGGGGGGGGGGTGGGGGGGGGGGGGGGTGGGGGGGGGGGGGGGTGGGGGGGGGGGGGGGTGGGGGGGGGGGGGGGTGGGGGGGGGGGGGGGTGGGGGGGGGGGGGGGTGGGGGGGGGGGGGGGTGGGGGGGGGGGGGGGTGGGGGGGGGGGGGGGTGGGGGGGGGGGGGGGTGGGGGGGGGGGGGGGTGGGGGGGGGGGGGGGTGGGGGGGGGGGGGGGTGGGGGGGGGGGGGGGTGGGGGGGGGGGGGGGTGGGGGGGGGGGGGGGTGGGGGGGGGGGGGGGTGGGGGGGGGGGGGGGTGGGGGGGGGGGGGGGTGGGGGGGGGGGGGGGTGGGGGGGGGGGGGGGTGGGGGGGGGGGGGGGTGGGGGGGGGGGGGGGTGGGGGGGGGGGGGGGTGGGGGGGGGGGGGGGTGGGGGGGGGGGGGGGTGGGGGGGGGGGGGGGTGGGGGGGGGGGGGGGTGGGGGGGGGGGGGGGTGGGGGGGGGGGGGGGTGGGGGGGGGGGGGGGTGGGGGGGGGGGGGGGTGGGGGGGGGGGGGGGTGGGGGGGGGGGGGGGTGGGGGGGGGGGGGGGTGGGGGGGGGGGGGGGTGGGGGGGGGGGGGGGTGGGGGGGGGGGGGGGTGGGGGGGGGGGGGGGTGGGGGGGGGGGGGGGTGGGGGGGGGGGGGGGTGGGGGGGGGGGGGGGTGGGGGGGGGGGGGGGTGGGGGGGGGGGGGGGTGGGGGGGGGGGGGGGTGGGGGGGGGGGGGGGTGGGGGGGGGGGGGGGTGGGGGGGGGGGGGGGTGGGGGGGGGGGGGGGTGGGGGGGGGGGGGGGTGGGGGGGGGGGGGGGTGGGGGGGGGGGGGGGTGGGGGGGGGGGGGGGTGGGGGGGGGGGGGGGTGGGGGGGGGGGGGGGTGGGGGGGGGGGGGGGTGGGGGGGGGGGGGGGTGGGGGGGGGGGGGGGTGGGGGGGGGGGGGGGTGGGGGGGGGGGGGGGTGGGGGGGGGGGGGGGTGGGGGGGGGGGGGGGTGGGGGGGGGGGGGGGTGGGGGGGGGGGGGGGTGGGGGGGGGGGGGGGTGGGGGGGGGGGGGGGTGGGGGGGGGGGGGGGTGGGGGGGGGGGGGGGTGGGGGGGGGGGGGGGTGGGGGGGGGGGGGGGTGGGGGGGGGGGGGGGTGGGGGGGGGGGGGGGTGGGGGGGGGGGGGGGTGGGGGGGGGGGGGGGTGGGGGGGGGGGGGGGTGGGGGGGGGGGGGGGTGGGGGGGGGGGGGGGTGGGGGGGGGGGGGGGTGGGGGGGGGGGGGGGTGGGGGGGGGGGGGGGTGGGGGGGGGGGGGGGTGGGGGGGGGGGGGGGTGGGGGGGGGGGGGGGTGGGGGGGGGGGGGGGTGGGGGGGGGGGGGGGTGGGGGGGGGGGGGGGTGGGGGGGGGGGGGGGTGGGGGGGGGGGGGGGTGGGGGGGGGGGGGGGTGGGGGGGGGGGGGGGTGGGGGGGGGGGGGGGTGGGGGGGGGGGGGGGTGGGGGGGGGGGGGGGTGGGGGGGGGGGGGGGTGGGGGGGGGGGGGGGTGGGGGGGGGGGGGGGTGGGGGGGGGGGGGGGTGGGGGGGGGGGGGGGTGGGGGGGGGGGGGGGTGGGGGGGGGGGGGGGTGGGGGGGGGGGGGGGTGGGGGGGGGGGGGGGTGGGGGGGGGGGGGGGTGGGGGGGGGGGGGGGTGGGGGGGGGGGGGGGTGGGGGGGGGGGGGGGTGGGGGGGGGGGGGGGTGGGGGGGGGGGGGGGTGGGGGGGGGGGGGGGTGGGGGGGGGGGGGGGTGGGGGGGGGGGGGGGTGGGGGGGGGGGGGGGTGGGGGGGGGGGGGGGTGGGGGGGGGGGGGGGTGGGGGGGGGGGGGGGTGGGGGGGGGGGGGGGTGGGGGGGGGGGGGGGTGGGGGGGGGGGGGGGTGGGGGGGGGGGGGGGTGGGGGGGGGGGGGGGTGGGGGGGGGGGGGGGTGGGGGGGGGGGGGGGTGGGGGGGGGGGGGGGTGGGGGGGGGGGGGGGTGGGGGGGGGGGGGGGTGGGGGGGGGGGGGGGTGGGGGGGGGGGGGGGTGGGGGGGGGGGGGGGTGGGGGGGGGGGGGGGTGGGGGGGGGGGGGGGTGGGGGGGGGGGGGGGTGGGGGGGGGGGGGGGTGGGGGGGGGGGGGGGTGGGGGGGGGGGGGGGTGGGGGGGGGGGGGGGTGGGGGGGGGGGGGGGTGGGGGGGGGGGGGGGTGGGGGGGGGGGGGGGTGGGGGGGGGGGGGGGTGGGGGGGGGGGGGGGTGGGGGGGGGGGGGGGTGGGGGGGGGGGGGGGTGGGGGGGGGGGGGGGTGGGGGGGGGGGGGGGTGGGGGGGGGGGGGGGTGGGGGGGGGGGGGGGTGGGGGGGGGGGGGGGTGGGGGGGGGGGGGGGTGGGGGGGGGGGGGGGTGGGGGGGGGGGGGGGTGGGGGGGGGGGGGGGTGGGGGGGGGGGGGGGTGGGGGGGGGGGGGGGTGGGGGGGGGGGGGGGTGGGGGGGGGGGGGGGTGGGGGGGGGGGGGGGTGGGGGGGGGGGGGGGTGGGGGGGGGGGGGGGTGGGGGGGGGGGGGGGTGGGGGGGGGGGGGGGTGGGGGGGGGGGGGGGTGGGGGGGGGGGGGGGTGGGGGGGGGGGGGGGTGGGGGGGGGGGGGGGTGGGGGGGGGGGGGGGTGGGGGGGGGGGGGGGTGGGGGGGGGGGGGGGTGGGGGGGGGGGGGGGTGGGGGGGGGGGGGGGTGGGGGGGGGGGGGGGTGGGGGGGGGGGGGGGTGGGGGGGGGGGGGGGTGGGGGGGGGGGGGGGTGGGGGGGGGGGGGGGTGGGGGGGGGGGGGGGTGGGGGGGGGGGGGGGTGGGGGGGGGGGGGGGTGGGGGGGGGGGGGGGTGGGGGGGGGGGGGGGTGGGGGGGGGGGGGGGTGGGGGGGGGGGGGGGTGGGGGGGGGGGGGGGTGGGGGGGGGGGGGGGTGGGGGGGGGGGGGGGTGGGGGGGGGGGGGGGTGGGGGGGGGGGGGGGTGGGGGGGGGGGGGGGTGGGGGGGGGGGGGGGTGGGGGGGGGGGGGGGTGGGGGGGGGGGGGGGTGGGGGGGGGGGGGGGTGGGGGGGGGGGGGGGTGGGGGGGGGGGGGGGTGGGGGGGGGGGGGGGTGGGGGGGGGGGGGGGTGGGGGGGGGGGGGGGTGGGGGGGGGGGGGGGTGGGGGGGGGGGGGGGTGGGGGGGGGGGGGGGTGGGGGGGGGGGGGGGTGGGGGGGGGGGGGGGTGGGGGGGGGGGGGGGTGGGGGGGGGGGGGGGTGGGGGGGGGGGGGGGTGGGGGGGGGGGGGGGTGGGGGGGGGGGGGGGTGGGGGGGGGGGGGGGTGGGGGGGGGGGGGGGTGGGGGGGGGGGGGGGTGGGGGGGGGGGGGGGTGGGGGGGGGGGGGGGTGGGGGGGGGGGGGGGTGGGGGGGGGGGGGGGTGGGGGGGGGGGGGGGTGGGGGGGGGGGGGGGTGGGGGGGGGGGGGGGTGGGGGGGGGGGGGGGTGGGGGGGGGGGGGGGTGGGGGGGGGGGGGGGTGGGGGGGGGGGGGGGTGGGGGGGGGGGGGGGTGGGGGGGGGGGGGGGTGGGGGGGGGGGGGGGTGGGGGGGGGGGGGGGTGGGGGGGGGGGGGGGTGGGGGGGGGGGGGGGTGGGGGGGGGGGGGGGTGGGGGGGGGGGGGGGTGGGGGGGGGGGGGGGTGGGGGGGGGGGGGGGTGGGGGGGGGGGGGGGTGGGGGGGGGGGGGGGTGGGGGGGGGGGGGGGTGGGGGGGGGGGGGGGTGGGGGGGGGGGGGGGTGGGGGGGGGGGGGGGTGGGGGGGGGGGGGGGTGGGGGGGGGGGGGGGTGGGGGGGGGGGGGGGTGGGGGGGGGGGGGGGTGGGGGGGGGGGGGGGTGGGGGGGGGGGGGGGTGGGGGGGGGGGGGGGTGGGGGGGGGGGGGGGTGGGGGGGGGGGGGGGTGGGGGGGGGGGGGGGTGGGGGGGGGGGGGGGTGGGGGGGGGGGGGGGTGGGGGGGGGGGGGGGTGGGGGGGGGGGGGGGTGGGGGGGGGGGGGGGTGGGGGGGGGGGGGGGTGGGGGGGGGGGGGGGTGGGGGGGGGGGGGGGTGGGGGGGGGGGGGGGTGGGGGGGGGGGGGGGTGGGGGGGGGGGGGGGTGGGGGGGGGGGGGGGTGGGGGGGGGGGGGGGTGGGGGGGGGGGGGGGTGGGGGGGGGGGGGGGTGGGGGGGGGGGGGGGTGGGGGGGGGGGGGGGTGGGGGGGGGGGGGGGTGGGGGGGGGGGGGGGTGGGGGGGGGGGGGGGTGGGGGGGGGGGGGGGTGGGGGGGGGGGGGGGTGGGGGGGGGGGGGGGTGGGGGGGGGGGGGGGTGGGGGGGGGGGGGGGTGGGGGGGGGGGGGGGTGGGGGGGGGGGGGGGTGGGGGGGGGGGGGGGTGGGGGGGGGGGGGGGTGGGGGGGGGGGGGGGTGGGGGGGGGGGGGGGTGGGGGGGGGGGGGGGTGGGGGGGGGGGGGGGTGGGGGGGGGGGGGGGTGGGGGGGGGGGGGGGTGGGGGGGGGGGGGGGTGGGGGGGGGGGGGGGTGGGGGGGGGGGGGGGTGGGGGGGGGGGGGGGTGGGGGGGGGGGGGGGTGGGGGGGGGGGGGGGTGGGGGGGG